>NW_027361711.1:39087500-39195000 GCF_039654945.1 Dendrobates tinctorius
ACCGGGCTTCCCAAAAGCTTTAAACTGCTTGAAATACTTACCGCTCCCTGTTCTTTCACAGCTTTGGACTCTTCCTCATCTTCTGAGTGACCTGTGACATCTCAGGGCAGAGAGAACGATGATGTCACTACAGTGCACCCTCTGTGCTGAGTACTACAGAGAGACAGAAGGCACTGAGGAGACCGGACCTCAAGGGAAGAGTGAGAGGTAAGTATTTGATTTTTTTTATATATATTGAGCATTACGTGGGGCACATTCTGTATGGAATATCATATGGGGCATTGGGGACCATTATACAGGGCTATTTATATGGATACTTCTGGGTGGGCCATTTATATGGATAAACCTAAATTAAATGGAAATGGTTGGTGATATCAACTTCCTGTTTGTGGGACATTAGTATATGGGAGGGGGAAAACTTTTCAAGATGGGTCGTGACCATGTTGGCCATTTTGAAGTCGGCCATTTTAGATTGCATCTTTATAAATGGCCCACTCAGGTTTATCCATATAAATGGCCCACCCTGTACTGTATGGAGCATTATATGGGGCACTGGAGCCCATTATAATGTATGGAGAAATTTATAGGGCCATTATTCTGGGCTGGCGGAATGCACCAAATAATAAAAATGGTAATAAGGTGCTTTCGCAGCCCAGAGTCCACCGTGCAGAGATGGTAAACTGCTGCCCGTTAATGGCGGACACTATATGGCGCTATAAAGGAAGAGCACATGCGGGTTAATGTACAAGGTGAACTCTGTTACCTCACAGAGCCGCACTACCGCAGAGCATAAATGCCGGAGCCTGTTTAAGCTCACAGAGCTCGGCAAAGGAGTGCACAGAATGCAGTCACAGAACTCAGCCCCAAGGACACGCAGTCAGAGTCCCTCTAGACCTTCTGAGCGCACGGTGTCGCACCTGCAGACGCCACTATAGACGCTGGCTATGGTAGAGTGTTGAGCAAGCACAACACATGCGTACCAAGGGTAGGGGTTTGTTAATGAGTCATTCAACAGAGACATTCATACATGCATACAACACTCACTCCACATAGTTTGATAATGCAGTCTACTGTATACTAGCACATGGCCGAGCAGCCATGTGACCCTTTTATAGCAGCGTCCTTCCGGGACCTTCCTGATGGTCCAATCCAAGCTGCTTGAGGACCTGAGCACGTGACCTCCAACCTCCAATGAGCGATCATCCCACAGGCAGGCTCAGTGGGCTGCAAAAGGGACTTAGACTCTGGAGCTGCTTGCCACTGACTAGTGCAGGCTGCTATAGCTGAACCAGTGAAGGCCGCAGCAACCAACTCTACAGCACTAGCCTGAGCAAGACACTGGGATTGATGCCTTTGCTGAGCAGGATCCACTGTGGCTGGGACTGAATGGGAGACTGCAGAAGGCAAGGCTCGGGATTCCTCCTGTGCAGAGGCAGAAACCCAACGCCTAACACCATTATTCTGTATAGAGCCTTACATATGCCCCAGCTCATTTTACTATATGGAACAATGTATGTCTCCCATTTTACTGAATGGAGCAATATATGGGTTCCACTTTACTGTATAGAAGACTATGTGGTGCCTGTAATACTGAATGGAGGATTATGTGGTGCTCATAATACTGTATGTAGGAGTATGTGGTCCCCATAATACTGTATGGAGGACTCTGTGGTGTCCATAATATTGTATGGAACACTATGTGATGCCCATAATACTGTACGGAGTACTATGTGGTGCCAGCCCAAAATACTGTATGGAGGACTACATAGGAGGAAAATGACTTTTGCTAAGGGTACACTGCTGAGTACAGTTTCTACTGGTAGGGTACATTTATCAATATCCTGTTTACCTCTAATACTTCATGTACTGAAACCCTGAAACCGGTGGGCCCTCGATCACCTGAATCCACTCTGCTGTATGATATTGTAGAACTTAAAATAGATATCATGTAATATAAGAAGCAAGTTAATTCTCTGGCATTGTACTATACCTATATTTCTCTGCCGTATGTGTGCATTATGAATTATGGTATGTATTAAAGGGGCCCAATGAGACTCTTTAGCTCGGGGACCCACGAAAACTTGGAGCTGGCTCTGTGTGCCTGTCTGTGTATGTGTACGTATGTTTATACATATGTGTGCATGTGTTTCTGCATCTGTTTGTATGTATATGTGTGTGTGTATGTGTGTTTCTGCATGTGTGTAGGTGTTTATGCATGTGTGTCTGTATGTGTATGCATGCGTGTGCCTGTGTGTATGTGTGTTTCTGTGTGTATGTAAGTGTATATGTTTATGTGCATTCATGCATGTGTGTTTATGCATGTGTGTATATGTATGCATTTATGCGTGTATGCATGTACGGTATATACTGTACATGTCTGTCTATCTATACTGTATATGTGTATGTGTGTGTATCTATGTGTATATGAGTGTATGTATATATATATATATATATGTGTGTGTGTGTGTATGTATGTGTGAACATATTTGTTTTTGGTTCATGCATGATGCTGTAATTATAAAGAACTAGATGGAGGCCCGATGCTATCGCTTCGGAAGGGCGGTAATATCACGATGGGGGAAGGCTTTGCAGCATTGAGAATCTCTCCCCCCATGTGCTCACCTATCCACTCTCTCTTTCCCCATGTGCTGACTTCTCCCGTCTGTGCTCTCTTCTTTGACCTGTCTACCCCATGTGCTATCCCCCTTGTCTGCTGTCTCTCTCCTTCCTGTGCTGTGTTCTCCCCTTATGTGCTGTCCCGTTTGAACTGTCTCCCCTCTGTACTCTGTTTCTCTCACCCCTGTGACTGACTGTGTACAGAACATACCACCGCTCCAGGGCAGGGGAGGAAGCAAAAGACAATACTGACATTACAGCAGGAGATCACAGAGGATACATTTTGTGAGCTAAAATATTGTTTAAAAACAGTCAGTGAAATATTTTAGCTCCGTACAAGGTCAGACACAGACAATTTATAAAATGAACTTTCATTAGTTGGAAAACCCCTTTAATGTGACCGGCTTCCTCTGCCTGTAGACACGTCACGCATCTACCACCGGGATCAGCCGAATGATTCACTGCGCCTGCGTGGAATTCGCGCAGGCGCATTGCGACGGTGTTGTGCTGCTGGTACCTTGCAAGAGGCTGTGTGAGTGTGTGAGAGTGTGAGTGTGTGTGTTTGGTGCATACAGCGTATAGAGTGTGTGTGTGGTGCGACGGTGTCCCGCTGGTGGTACCACACAATAGGTTGGTGCCAGCTGCAGTTTCCATACTGAGACACCCATCACTTGGGTGTCCCAATATGGCAGTCGGTGAACTTCCTCCACTTGGAATTCTGGGATACGGTGACATCTGGACAGAACAGGAAATGAAACATTATAAGGCAATTATATAAATAGACAGGAAAATCAACCAGGTTCTTTTAAGGATTATTCACCCAATAAACAAGTTATCTCCGATCCACAGGCTCCAACCACTGCCCCCCAAAGAGTCCTAGAACAGGTGTCTGCAGTCTTGTCCTGAATGGAGCAGAGCTGTGCATGTTCGGCCTTTTCATTATTTATAGAGCTGCTGAGCACTGCACTCGGCTATTTCCATGCATTCTATAGACAATGAATAAAGTAGAGCAGAAGTCAAGCATGCACTCCTCCAATCCTTTCATGGTTGAACTGCAGAGTCCTGTTCTCAGGATTGCTTGGTTCAGTCCCCCAAAAGTCAATAAGTTTATCCCTTATCATCGAATTTGGGGATACTGTAACTTGATTTATATGGGGAATAACCCTTTATCAGATACCAGATAATATAGATACCAGACATATAATTTAATATAATATATACATGGTTGGGCTCAGCAGAACCAAATCCTAATGCATCTCAGTAAAAAAAAAAATATATGGTATATATTTAGAGGTGGGCCCAAATAGAACTTCTCCTATAGTGCCCTGTGAGCTACATGTACGCCTCTACTTGCAGAATGGTGATAATGAGGGCAATCTGGTCTGTTGCTCAGAGCCCAAAGCTCCAGGGTTCCATTGGCCAGATTGTCCTCATCATAAGCGGCATGCCGGGCAGGGGGAAGGGCCTAGACATATTTCTTGCACAGGGACCCCAAGCTCTCAGCTTTTTCCCCTGAGGTTGAGGTCTATTGGATAATAATAAGGCTGTATTTACATTCAACAGCTGTAAATGGGTTCAATATAGACCTAGGAGAACGCAGTGTTATACATATATCTTACGCTCATGTAGAGGCTTTTCAGTATTGCAATTTTCAATGAATTTATTTGCTGCAAATTAAATTTTTAAGGAAAATTAAGCGAAACTGGGGAATTCAAATTTCAACAGATCCTCACAAATCTAGCCACAACACATAGTGCACAGTTACATTGTATATAAAATGTAAAGGGTAAGGCTGGAGTCACACACAACGAATAAAAAATCGGTCCCATTTTAACGGTCCGAAATCGCACAAAGGTATCTTAACCAGTGATGCGTTTTTGATGCGATTTTTCATCATTGATGCGATTTTAATCGCATGTAAGGATCCGTTTGACATCCTTCTTGCGAGATTTTCTCGCTGGATAGCTAAATGGACATATAATGGAGCCCAATGACAGGTTTCCCCACACAAAGAATGAATAGATCTAGACACACATATATATATTTATATGTATATGTATATATATATATATATATATATATATATTTTATACATGTCATAGAGACACATTTATACATATATTTCACATTCATACAGTTCATCATAGCAGAATAGCCGCAGAAACATTTGCCGGCTTTTGTATAATTATGCTCCTGCCCGACATGAAATGACACATGGTTTACATATAGTTAACCATTTCATTTCATGTTTTTTTTGTAATGTCTATCACTATTAATTAGATGAGTGTTTGTGTGTAAAATTATGGAGTTGTAGGGGTTAATTTAAGGGTTTAATTCGTTGTATTAAATTACGGGGACTCCCTGCAGCCTCAGTGACGTCAGCAGGAGTCCCTGCAATTTAATACAACAAATTAACCCCTTAAATTAACCCCTACAACTCCATAATTTTACCCACAAACACTCATCTAATTAATAGTGATAGACATTACAAAAAAAAATTAAATGAAATGGTTAACTATATGTAAACCATGTGTCATTTCATGTCGGGCAGGAGAATAATTATACAAAAGCCGGCAAGTGTTTCTGTGGCCATTCTGCTATGATGAACTGTATGAATGTCAAATATATGTATAAATGTGTCTCTATGACATGTATACAATATATATATATATATATATACATATATTGTGTCTAGATATATTCATTCTTTCGTTATTTAACAGGTCTTTGTGATTTTGTGATTTTACTGTATTGGAATAAAGAATTGCCGGCTTTAGCTAAAGGACACCGGGTGTGATTTTTTCGCAACTCACACATCGGGTCCGTTTGTAGTCCCATTTTTTCTCGCCCCCATAGACTTGCATTGTCGAATCCGATCCGAAAATTGGTGACAATCGCAGCATGCTGCGATTGTCTTGGTCAGAGGATCGGATGCGATAAAAAATCGCATGATGGGAGCTGCCCCATAGAATAACATTGGCACGAATGCAATGCGATTTTTTATCGCATTGCATTCGTCCATTTTATTCGCCAGTGTGACTCCGGCCTAACCGTCATTTTATTCTTTATTTCAGAAATCAATAGTGCACATGAAAATAATAAACTTTGTAATATATCTCATCAGAGAAATCTGTTTCTCATCCTGGACTGATCATTAATTTAAAAAATTCTCAATTCTTGGGTAAAATCTATATTCAGTGAAGACAGATTTTTACAGATACCGTATATACTCGAATATAAGTCGAGATTTTCAGCCAAAAAAATTGGGCTGAAAGTCCCCCTCTCATCTTATATTCGAGTCATATACACAGGGGGGTCGGAGGGGGAGGGGGGGCGGGGGTGTCAGGTCATACTTACCCGTCCTGACGCTGTGTCTTGAGCCCCCAGCTTCTCCCCGTGCTCGCTCTTCCTGCCTTAAGCGGTCACGTGGTGCCGCTCATTAAAACTCATGAATATGCGCATATTCATGAGTTTTAATGAGCGGCACCACGTGACCGCTGAAGGCAGGAAGAGAGAGCGCGGAGAAGCTGGGGGCTCAAGACACAGCGTCAGGACGGGTAAGTATAGCGATACTCACCTGTCCTGCGTCCATGGCTGCTTGCTGCTGTCTATGTCTGTCATCGGTCAGTGA
Organism: Dendrobates tinctorius; assembly: GCF_039654945.1. Classification (NCBI taxonomy): domain Eukaryota; kingdom Metazoa; phylum Chordata; class Amphibia; order Anura; family Dendrobatidae; genus Dendrobates; species Dendrobates tinctorius. The sequence continues at coordinate 39,093,748 of NW_027361711.1, forward strand.
CTTCAGACAGCAGAGGGCGCGGTGACATGGTTAGTGCGCGCTGCGCCCCCTGCAGTCTGAACGTCACTGACTGATGACGTTGCAGATAGCGGGGAGCAGCCATGGACGCAGGACAGATGAGAATCTGACACCCAGCGACGGAGAGGTGAGTATGTCATTTTTTTATTTTTACATGCAGCAGCAGCATGGGGGCAGCATATGGGGGGCATAATCTAAGGAGTTTCTTATGGGGGCAGCATATGGAGGGCATAATCCAAGGAGCTTCTTATGGGGGCAGCATATGGGGGCATAATCTAAGGAGCTTCTTATGGGGGCAGCACAAGGGGGAATAATCTAAGGAGCTTCTTATGGGGGCAGCATAAGGGGGAATAATCTATTGCGCATTTCCCACCCTAGACTTATACTCGAGTCAATAAGTTCTCCCAGTTTTTTGTGGCAAATTTAGGGGGGTCGACTTATACTCGGATCGACTTATACTCGAGTATATACGGTATTTTGAAGAAAACGGAAAGACAAGACAAAAAAAAAGAAAAGTCACTTTAAACCACCACAAATGATGAATTTATGCCATATTAGTAATAGCTGTTTCTTACTGCAGTTTATCACACAAGAGTTTGATGCTGACTTCCTAAAAAAAATATCCACATGCAACCTTGGACGTGTTTAGGTATGAAATTTCTAAAATTTCTAATGAAAGACATCAGCCAGTAAAATCAAGCAACAGATGGCTCTAGTTTCAGGTTATATAACATCTAATGACATGATTGATTTGAGACTCGTTATGATGGGTTTCTTTTGGCAAGGTTATTCCTGAATGGCTCCAAGGATTTGTCTTCAAAGTTTTTGTAAATTGAAATGTTCAGGATTTTTAATCAAGATATATGAAATAAAATTTTAAATTAATGCCAAACCATCTTGGAGATTTCTTTCACCTTGACCATGAATAAAGATGACCTTAGAGATTGTTAGTTTTCTTTGTGTTGTAATGATACATTACACAAACCGGATAGAAAAAAGTATGCTTTATAATTTTACTGTTGCAAATGTATTATCTTTACAGTTTTCTACCAACTATCCATCTAACTGTCACAAGAAGCAGATTTGGTGCAAAGGACTTAAAGGGAATCTGTCACCGGAAATTCGCGAGCTATGTAAATGCCCTGTGTCTGGTCCGATGGGCGGTGTTTCTTCTTCTTTTCTCCACCCCCTCCGTGGCCACCATCCATGATGTTTTCCAGAATTAGAGTAGTTCTCCTCCATATTTTGCGCGTGCGCAAAGCAATCTTGCCTCGCGAACGCTCAGTATGCTTGGCCCAACCGTGGGCAAAGCTGAAAATCATTACTTTGCATGCGCCAGTGCACTCTGTCCCGAACACAGCAAAATACTTCTGGGACATAGTGTACCGGCGCATGCGCAGTAATGATTTTTGGCTTTGCCCGCAGCTGGGCAAAGCATACTGCACGTGCCCGAGGCAAGATTCCCTTTAAAGAGGTTGTTCACTACTTTATCAGTGATGACCTATTCTAAGGAAAATAGTAGGCGGATGTGCAGTCCCAAGCCATGTCCACTATCAGGAGACGTAGCAGCTCCGCAATTGAGTTCCGGTGTCATCCGCTGTCAGCACCAAGAACAGCTGATCGGCGGTGGTGCCAGGTTTCAGATCCCGATCGATCAGACATTGATGGCCTATCCTGAGGAAAGGTCATCAATGATAAAGTAGTGGACAACTTCTTCATCATTAGAACAAAGCCAGTTTTTTTTCACTTTCAGATTTTTAATCTCCTGTATTCAAGATAATGGGGTCCAATTCATAATTTACAGTTTGCTTGAAGTGACTTGCATTTTCTAGCTTGTGGTTTTCGCTGACACGGTGTACGTGAATCGCTATTTTTGCACAAAGCCCAAAATATCTTTTTATCTGTTTTCAATAGTGTTGAGCATTCCGATACTGCAAATATCGGGTATCGGCCGATATTCGCTGTATCGGAATTCCGATATCGAGTACCGATATTTTTTCAATATCGGATATCGGAATCGGAAGTTCCCATAATGCAATGAGCCACTATTGTAGCTCTGATAGGCTGCCGAAATGATGTCATCATGATGCGCGGTCTGTGCGCATCATGATGCGCAGTCAGTTCGGGCCTTCCGGGGGGTCTGTGCCGACTGCCCAGGGGTCTGTACCGGCCTGCCCGGGGGTCTGTACCGGCCTGCCGGGGGTCTGTGCCGACTGCCCGGGGGTCTGTGCGGACTGCCGCGGGTCTGTACCGGACTGCCGCGGGTCTGTACCGGCCTGCCGGGGGGCTGTGCCGGCCTGCCGGTGGTCTGTGCCGACTGTCCGGGGGGCTGTGCAGGCAGACCCATCGGGCGATGCCTGCTACCATGACGGTGACTGACACATTAGCCAATGATGGGACAGTAGTAGTCCCATCATCCGGCTAATGTGTTGAATGTAAAAAAAATACATACTACATACATACTACATGCTACATACATACTACATATATACTATATACATACTACATACATGCTACATACATGCAACATACATAATACATACATGCTACATACATACAACATATATACTACATGCATGCAACATGCATACTACATATATACTACATGCATGCAACATACATACTACATATATACTACATGCAACATGCATACTACATATATACTACATGCATGCAACATACATACTACATATATACCACATGCATGCAACATGCATACTACATATATACCACATATATACTACATGCATACTACATATATACTACATGCATGCAACATACATATATACAACATATATACTACATGCATGCAACATACATATATACAACATATATACTACATGCAACATACATATATACAAAATATATACCACATGCATGCAACATACATATATACAACATATATACTACATGCAAGATACATACTACATATATACTACATATATACTACATGCATGCAACATACATATATACTACATATATACTACATGCAACATACATACTACATATATACTACATGCATGTAACATTTATACTACATACATACTACATATATACTACATGCATACTACATATATACCACATGCATGCAACATACATATATACAACATATATACTACATGCATGCAACATGCATACTGCATATATACCACATATATACTACATGCATGCAACGTACATACATACATATATACTACATGCATGCAACATGCTTGCTACATATATACCACATATATACTACATGCATGCAACATACATATATACTACATATATACTACATGCAACATGCATACTACATATATACTACATGCATGCAACATACATACATATATATACTACATGCATACTACATATATACCACATGCATGCAACATACATATATACAACATATACAGTGGGGAAAACATACATACATATATATACTACATGCATACTACATATATACCACATGCATGCAACATACATATATACAACATATACAGTGGGGAAAAAAAGTATTTAGTCAGTCAGCAATAGTGCAAGTTCCACCACTTAAAAAGATGAGAGGTGTCTGTAATTTACATCATAGGTAGACCTCAACTATGGGAGACAAACTGAGAAAAAAAAATCCTGAAAATCACATTGTCTGTTTTTTTTTCATTTTATTTGCATATTATGGTGGAAAATAAGTATTTGGTCAGAAACAAAATTTCATCTCAATACTTTGTGATATATCCTTTGTTGGCAATGACAGAGGTCAAACGTTTTCTGTAAGTCTTCACAAGGTTGCCACACACTGTTGTTGGTATGTTGGCCCATTCCTCCATGCAGATCTCCTCTAGAGCAGTGATGTTTTTGGCTTTTCGCTTGGCAACACGGACTTTCAACTCCCTCCAAAGGTTTTCTATAGGGTTGAGATGTGGAGACTGGCTAGGCCACTCCAGGACCTTGAAATGCTTCTTACGAAGCCACTCCTTCGTTGCCCTGGCGGTGTGCTTTGGATCATTGTCATGTTGAAAGACCCAGCCACGTTTCATCTTCAATGCCCTTGCTGATGGAAGGAGGTTTGCACTCAAAATCTCACGATACATGGCCCCATTCATTCTTTCACGTACCCGGATCAGTCGTCCTGGCCCCTTTGCAGAGAAACAGCCCCAAAGCATGATGTTTCCACCACCATGCTTTACAGTAGGTATGGTGTTTGATGGATGCAACTCAGTATTCTTTTTCCTCCAAACACGACAAGTTGTGTTTCTACCAAACAGTTCCAGTTTGGTTTCATCAGACCATAGGACATTCTCCCAAAACTCCTCTGGATCATCCAAATGCTCTCTAGCAAACTTCAGACGGGCCCGGACATGTACATGCTTAAGCAGTGGGACACGTCTGGCACTGCAGGATCTGAGTCCATGGTGGCGTAGTGTGTTACTTATGGTAGGCCTTGTTACATTGGTCCCAGCTCTCTGCAGTTCATTCACTAGGTCCCCCCGCGTGGTTCTGGGATTTTTGCTCACCGTTCTTGTGATCATTCTGACCCCACGGGGTGGGATTTTGCGTGGAGCACCAGATCGAGGGAGATTATCAGTGGTCTTGTATGTCTTCCATTTTCTAATTATTGCTCCCACAGTCGATTTCTTCACTCCAAGCTGGTTGGCTATTGCAGATTCAGTCTTCCCAGCCTGGTGCAGGGCTACAATTTTGTTTCTGGTGTCCTTTGACAGCTCTTTGGTCTTCACCATAGTGAAGTTTGGAGTCAGACTGTTTGAGGGTGTGCACAGGTGTCTTTTTATACTGATAACAAGTTTAAACAGGTGCCATTACTACAGGTAATGAGTGGAGGAAAGAGGAGACTCTTAAAGAAGAAGTTACAGGTCTGTGAGAGCCAGAAATCTTGATTGCTTGTTTCTGACCAAATACTTATTTTCCACCATAATAAGCAAATAAAATGAAAAAAAAAACTGACAATGTGATTTTCTGGATTTTTTTTTTCTCAGTTTGTCTCTCATAGTTGAGGTCTACCTATGATGTAAATTACAGACGCCTCTCATCTTTTTAAGTGGTGGAACTTGCACTATTGCTGACTGACTAAATACTTTTTTTCCCCACTGTATACTGCATGCACGCAACATGCATACTACATATATACCACATATATACTACATGCATGCAACATACATATATACTACATGCAACATACATACTACATACAGTATATACTACATGCATGCAACATGCATACTACATATATACTACATATACTGTATACTACATGCATGCAACATACATGCTACATATGTACCACATATATACTACATGCATACTACATATATACCACATGCATGCAACATACATATATACAACATATATACTGCATGCATGCAACATACATATATACAACATATATACTACATGCATGCAACATGCATGCGACATACAGTATATACCACATATATACTACATGCATGCAACATACATATATACTACATATATACTACAAGATACATACTACATATATACCACATGCATGCAACATGCATACTACATATATACTACATATATACTACATGCATGCAACATACATACTACATATATACCACATGCATGCAACATGCATGCTACATATATACTATATGCATGCAACATACATATATACTACATACAATACATTCATACAATACATACATATAGACATACAGTACATATAACATAGAGTACATACTCACCATCACTTGTCACTTTGTCCCCCGAAGCCATTGTCATCTGTGGAATAAATATTAAAATAACAAACCACCAATATACTTACCCCTGATCCGCAGAAGTCCAGGAGTGTCCCACGACGATCTTGCGTGGAGAACAGCAGCATCAGCTGATGCTACCGTTCTCTACGGGCTCCAGGAATCCAATGATGGGAGGTAGGTATCCTTCCAAACTGTATTCCTCCGCCAATTCTGCTGCAATTCTGCAACTCCCTGCCGTGGGAAATACGCATGTGGAATTGGCATGCGTGTTCCCGCTAAACACTAGCGTTTTGCAAGCGTAATTAGCTCGCAGAATGCTAGCGTTTTCCAAGCGATCTGTAGCATCGCTTGGAAAACTGATTGACAGGTTGGTCACACTTGTCAAACATAGTGTTTGACAAGTGTGACCAACTTTTTACAAGATAGGATGTTAAAACTAATAAAAAAAATTAAAAAATGGTTATTCTCACCTTCCGACGGCCCCCAATCTCCTCATTGGTGCTCCCGGCATCTTCCGGTCCCAGTGATGCTTTGCGCAAAGGACCTTTGTGACTTCATGCTCGCGAGAGCGCGATGTCATCTCAGGTGATTCGCGTAAAGCATCACTGGGACCGGAAGATGCTGGCAGCGTGGCGGACAGGCGGGAAGGCTCTGGCGGCCGTCGCAAGGTGAGAATATCACTATTTTTATTTTTATTCTATTTTTTTACAGGATTATGGTACCCAGGGTATGGAGGAGAGTCTCCTCTCCTCCAGACCCTGGGTACCATTCGCACATGAAGCGCTCACTTTACACATGGTGGGCATAGCCACATGCATAAAGTGAGCGTTTCAATGCAATCCTATGGGTGCAGAATCGCCGCGATTACGCACAAAGAATGAACATGCTGCGTATTTTTCCGCTATGCAATTCCACAGCGGAAAATTCTGCAGCATTAGCACAGCAATGCGGAATCCCATAGGATTGTATGGGATGCGTTTTCTTAGTGTTTTCGCAGTGGAAAAATGCCGCGAAAACGCTAAAAAAAGCAACGGGTGCTCACAGCCTAAAACTTTGAATCAGCCCCTATATATTTTTCTACACTGGCCACTACATAGACAAAACCCAAGACAGAAAGAAAATGAACATATACCCTGCTGTAAGTAAATAAGTAAAAGCAATAGTGCATATAAATAAATAGGGTACTTAACAAACACATTAAAAAAGCGTAAAAGTCCTACGACCAGTGTCAACATGTACCCAAATTCGGGATGGTTCCAACATCTAGTATTAAAACTTTACCATGTATCAAAGTGCCATCAATGTGTATGTGAGCTTATTTTCTGTTGGACAAGTTATAATTAATAATAGCATCATTTAAATTACTAAACAATGTACTAAAAAGGAAAAAAATAATCTTTGAAGATGGAATGGAAAAAAGAACCAAACTTAAAACAGATAAAAGTTGTGCTTGCTGTGTTTTTTTTTTACACACAGACCATTGGTCAATGCGTAAAAAAAAATCTTAATGATAACAACCTCATTGACTTGCACTAGGCATTGTACTGTCTGTATGTCATCCATTTTCATATGGACAATACACTGATATATAATATGTAAATATAACAAAGACCATAAAAAAATAAAAATCTGTATTTTGTGTAACTATATTTTCAGATCCATAACTTTGTTTTTATTTTACTGTGAATCGTGCCACTTAGGGCTTGGCTTTTTCAGGCCAAGCTTTAGTTTGTCTTTGTACTATTTGGAGGTACATATCACTTTTTAGTCAATTTTTATGAAAGGTGTTGTGGCTAAAAGTTGATATTTTTTATTTTATTGCTCTTCAGCATTAGAAGCACGAGTGGGGGATTCTCTCCTGAAATGATACTGCAAGTGACAATTAATCAAATTAATTGTCAGCCTATATAACCCTTGAGTTGTCTCGCAGTTTTCATTCTCTGTCCTTCCTGCAGGTTCCTGAATACATTGGTCCATACAGGTAGGGACCTTCACTTCTTTTTTTATTGTGCATTAACCTTCACTCAACAGGCTTTTCGCTTCCAAAATTTAAGTTATATGTAGTGATAAGCGAGCGTGCTCAGCACTGTTCATTACTAAATCTAACATTGGGGTGCTCAGGCATGCTCATTACTCAGCCAAAAACCTGTCCTGCATGTTTTGTGGGGGGATCTCCTGTTATACACAGTAATGCAGTAGTCATGTTGGCTTCTGGCATTACTGTGATTGGCCGGCAGCATCACGTCATGGGATTTAAGACCCGGGAACCCAATGCTTTGCCTACTGACCTCTGAAATCAGAAGATTAAATGAATATTTACTGCTTCTTCCACCCATCTCTCCACCCAATGAATATTCATTAATAGTGTTGAGCGATACCATTCGATACCCAAAAATATTGTATCGGATGGTATCGCCCGATACGAAAAAAATATCGGGTATCGCCGATTCCGATACCGGAAGTCCCATTCAAGTCAATGGGACTTCCGGTATCAGAATTAAAAAAAGCCCTTTATTTCCTTGTTGGCTAATTCTACATAATTGAAAACAAATAAGAATCATGTAGAATGTATTGTGGGAGGTGGAGGAGACATTAAAATCATAGTGGTTTATTCAAATCACATGGCATAGCATTAATTCCAATTTTTTTTTTCAGTACGTTCGGAGTTAAAAAGATATTGACTATGTTAACCTTTTTTATATTTTGTCAGATATGTATGTTTCACAACTTCCATGCTCTTCACGTTCTTTTGTACTTCTCCCACACTTTCTCCTTCATGATCCGCAGCAGTAGCATTTTTTTCATCAACTTTTTCTTCACCTTATTCATCTTCTTCTTCTTCATCTTCTTCACATTAATTTTTTTTTCCATTCTTCATATTCTTCTTATTCAGCTATTATCAATTTTAATATGCTATTTCTTCATCTTCTTCCTATTCTTCTTTGTCTTCATTTTCTTATGGTGACAGGCATTCCTGTAGTACTTATCTATAAAAGTTATAAGATTACACCTTAAGTTCTGCCTGTCACAAAAGATTTACAACAGGATTTGTCCGCGTTCAGTTTGGCCTGCAGCAGCAGGCATTTTCCAGGGGCACCACGAGGAGGAACGGACTCACCCCCATTTACTGCTTAGTCTTCTTCTGCTTATAATTTTGATTTCTTCTATGCTGATTTTTAGTCATATGCTTAATGTTCTTCTGCTTTCTGTTCTTCTGCTTTTGCTTCTTCTGCTTCTTGTTCTTCTGTCTTTTGTTCTGTATCTTGGTGGTTGTCTTCATGTTCTTTGTCCTCTTGGTCTTATTATTTAGGATCATATTTCTGGTCTTCTTTGGTGTGGTCTTCAGGGTCGTCGTCATCAGGGTCGTCGTCATGGAGATCAATAAGGATTACCAAAGACAATTTCAAAAAGCTTGATCTTGGAAATGTAGCAGAAGGTACAAGAAGGCTGAGAAACTGGCGAGAACCAGCAGACAGTGCTGGCACCCGGATGGGTAGCAGAAGGAACAAGAGCCAATGGCACTACCGAGGACCAACTGACGGTGCTGGACCACGGTTACTAAGCAGAAGGTACCTGTGCTAAAAAGCACTACCAAGGACCAGCTGACGGTGCTGGACCTCGGATACCGAGATGGAGGCACCTAGGCCAAAGGCTGTGGTGAGAACCAGCAGACAGTGCTGGCACCCAGATGGGTAGCAGAAGGAACAAGAGCCAATGGCACTTCTGAGGACCAACTGACGGTGCTGGACCACGGTTACTAAGCAGAAGGGACCTGTGCTAAAAAGCACTACCAAGGACCAGCTGACGGTGCTGGACCTCGGATACCGAGATGGAGGCACCTAGGCCAAAGGCTGTGGCGAGAACCAGCAGACAGTGCTGGCACCCGGATGGGTAGCAGAAGGAACAAGAGCCAATGGCACTACCGAGGACCAACTGACGGTGCTGGACCACGGTTACTAAGCAGAAGGTACCTGTGCTAAAAAGCACTACCAAGGACCAGCTGAAGGTGCTGGACCTCGGATACCGAGATGGAGGCACCTAGGCCAAAGGCTGTGGCGAGAACCAGCAGACAGTGCTGGCACCCGGATGGGTAGCAGAAGGAACAAGAGCCAATGGCACTACCGAGGACCAACTGACAGTGCTGGACCACGGTTACTAAGCAGAAGGTACCTGTGCTAAAAAGCACTACCAAGGACCAGCTGATGGTGCTGGACCTCGGATACCGAGATGGAGGCACCTAGGCCAAAGGCTGTGGCGAGAACCAGCAGACAGTGCTGGCACCCGGATGGGTAGCAGAAGGAACAAGAGCCAATGGCACTACCGAGGACCAACTGACGGTGCTGGACCACGGTTACTAAGCAGAATGTACCTGTGCTAAAAAGCACTACCAAGGACCAGCTGACAGTGCTGGACCTCGGATACCGAGATGGAGGCACCTAGGCCAAAGGCTGTGGCGAGAACCAGCAGACAGTGCTGGCACCCGGATGGGTAGCAGAAGGAACAAGAGCCAATGGCACTACCGAGGACCAACTGACGGTGCTGGACCACGGTTACTAAGCAGAAGGTACCTGTGCTAAAAAGCACTACCAAGGACCAGCTGAAGGTGCTGGACCTCGGATACCGAGATGGAGGCACCTAGGCCAAAGGCTGTGGCGAGAACCAACAGACAGTGCTGGCACCCGGATGGGTAGCAGAAGGAACAAGAGCCAATGGCACTTCTGAGGACCAACTGACAGTGCTGGAACACAGGTTACTAAGCAGAAGGTACCTGTGCTAAAAAGCACTACCAAGGGCCAGCTGACAGTGCTGGACCTCGGATATCGAGATGGAGGCACCTAGGCCAAAGGCTGTGGCGAGAACCAGCAGACAGTGCTGGCACCCGGATGGGTAGCAGAAGGAACAAGAGCCAATGGCACTACCGAGGACCAACTGACGGTGCTGGACCACGGTTACTAAGCAGAATGTACCTGTGCTAAAAAGCACTACCAAGGACCAGCTGACGGTGCTGGACCTCGGATACCGAGATGGAGGCACCTAGGCCAAAGGCTGTGGCGAGAACCAGCAGACAGTGCTGGAACCCGGGTGGGTAGCAGAAGGTACCCATTCAAAGCAAAGTAGCCAGGCCGCAAGCCGGCCGCAGTTACCGAAACCCACAGTCCTACAGGGGGTCCATGTCCCATTGGCACTACGGATCCAGCCTTCAGTGCCAGTTCCCGCAGCCCACATAGGAGTCACCTAAACTGCAGGCACCGTAGAGTCGGCTAACCCGGCCGCAAGACGACAGGACAACGGATTGGTGGCATAGTGACCTTGACACTACCTGGAAACAGCAGGCGTGCTGGAACCAGGCTGGGCAACAGGGAGTACCCGTGCCAAAGACACTGCCGAGAACCAGCTGACGGTGCTGGAACCCAGATGGGTAGCAAAAGCCACAAGAGCCAATGGCACTACCGAGGAACAGCTGACGGTGCTGGACCATGGTTACTAGGCAGGAGGTACCTGTGCTAGAAAGCACTACCAAGGACCAGCTGACGGTGCTGGACCTCGGATACCGAGATGGAGGCACCTAGGCCAAAGGCTCTGGCGAGAACCAGCAGACAGTGCTGGAACCCGGGTGGGTAGCAGAAGGTACCCATTCAAAGCAAAGTAGCCAGGCCGCAAGTCGGCCGCAGTTACCGAAACCCACAGTCCTACAGGGGGTCCATGTCCCATTGGCACTACGGATCCAGCCTTCAGTGCCAGTTCCCGCAGCCCACATAGGAATCACCTAAACTGCAGGCACCGTAGAGTCGGCTAACCCGGCCGCAAGACGACAGGACAACGGATTGGTGGCATAGTGACCTTGACACTACATGGAAACAGCAGGCGTGCTGGAACCAGGCTGGGCAACAGGGAGTACCCGTGCCAAAGACACTGCCGAGAACCAGCTGACGGTGCTGGAACCCAGATGGGTAGCAAAAGCTACAAGAGCCAATGGCACTACCGAGGAACAGCTGACGGTGCTGGACCACGGTTACTAGGCAGGAGGTACCTGTGCTAGAAAGCACTACCAAGGACCAGCTGACGGTGCTGTACCTCGGATACTGAGATGGAGGCACCTAGGCCAAAGGCTCTGGCGAGAACCAGCAGACAGTGCTGGAACCCGGGTGGGTAGTAGAAGGTACCCATTCAAAGCAAAGTAGCCAGGCCGCAAGCCGGCCGCAGTTACCGAAACCCACAGTCCTACAGGGGGTCCATGTCCCATTGGCACTACGGATCCAGCCTTCAGTGCCAGTTCCCGCAGCCCACATAGGAGTCACCTAAACTGCAGGCACCGTAGAGTCGGCTAACCCGGCCGCAAGACGACAGGACAACGGATTGGTGGCATAGTGACCTTGACACTACCCGGAAACAGCAGGCGTGCTGGAACCAGGCTGGGCAACAGGGAATACCCATGCCAAAGACACTGCCGAGAACCAGCTGACGGTGCTGGAACCCAGATTGGTAGCAAAAGCTACAAGAGCCAATGGCACTACCGAGGAACAGCTGACGGTGCTGGACCACGGTTACTAGGCAGGAGGTACCTGTGCTAGAAAGCACTACCAAGGACCAGCTGACGGTGCTGGACCTCGGATACCGAGATGGAGGCACCTAGGCCAAAGGCTCTGGCGAGAACCAGCAGACAGTGCTGGAACCCGGGTGGGTAGCAGAAGGTACCCATTCAAAGCAAAGTAGCCAGGCCGCAAGCCGGCCGCAGTTACCGAAACCCACAGTCCTACAGGGGGTCCATGTCCCATTGGCACTACGGATCCAGCCTTCAGTGCCAGTTCCCGCAGCCCACATAGGAATCACCTAAACTGCAGGCACCGTAGAGTCGGCTAACCCGGCCGCAAGACGACAGGACAACGGATTGGTGGCATAGTGACCTTGACACTACCCGGAAACAGCAGGCGTGCTGGAACCAGGCTGGGCAACAGGGAGTGCCCGTGCCAAAGACACTGCCGAGAACCAGCTGACGGTGCTGGAACCCAGATGGGTAGCAAAAGCTACAAGAGCCAATGGCACTACCGAGGAACAGCTGACGGTGCTGGACCACGGTTACTAGGCAGGAGGTACCTGTGCTAGAAAGCACTACCAAGGACCAGCTGACGGTGCTGGACCTCGGACACCGAGATGGAGGCACCTAGGCCAAAGGCTCTGGCGAGAACCAGCAGACAGTGCTGGAACCCGGGTGGGTAGCAGAAGGTACCCATTCAAAGCACAGTAGCCAGGCCGCAAGCCGGCCGCAGTTACCGAAACCCATAGTCCAACAGGGGGTCCATGTCCCATTGGCACTACGGATCCAGCCTTCAGTGCCAGTTCCCGCAGCCCACATAGGAGTCACCTAAACTGCAGGCACCGTAGAGTCGGCTATCCCGGCCGCAAGACGACAGGACAACGGATTGGTGGCATAGTGAACTTGACACTACCCGGAAACAGCAGGCATGCTGGAACCAGGCTGGGCAACAGGGAGTCCCCGTGCCAAAGACACTGCCGAGCACCAACTGGCGTTGTTGGAGCCCAGGGACAATCATGGTGTAGGCCGAGGCCTACTTGGTGGTAGTTTTAGATTGTTTGTAGGCTACAACAGACTGTCAACGTGCTCCAATTAGGCATCTGTCTCCACTCTGTTTCCAGGATTTCACGTGACCACCACCACCACCAGTTTATGCGTACAGCAGCCGTCTGCCCAATCCTCACGTGTTCCTGTGTTACTGGGATTCTGTAATGTCAGCAGATCCCCTGATGTGTGTCTGCCACTGTCTCCTGCTCTGTCCACATTCCCACCGCTTGCAGTGGGAAGGTGGACAGCGCAGGAGACAGTGGCGGACACACATTGGGGGATCTGCTGACGTTACAGAACCCCAGTAACACAGGAACACGTGTGGAATGCGTGGACGGCAACTGTGAGCAGGAACTGGCGGTGTTGGAGGTCAGGGGAAATACTAGAGACAGAGTGGAGACAGAGGCCAAATCAGAGAATGTTTAAATCTGAAGTAGTTACAATTTGGAGGCAGCAGCAGTTTGCGCTCCACACAGCAGGGGATCAGCTGACGTTACCGAACCCCACTTTCACATGAACGAGTGTTTTTCTGTGTGGACAGCACTTCCGAGCACCAACTGGCGTTGTTGGAGCCCAGGGACAATCATGGTGCAGGCCGAGGCCTACTAGGAGCCAGGTGTAAAGCTGAGGTATTGACTTTGGAGGGAGCAGGACACTTTGCCCTCCACACAGCAGGGGATCAGCCGACGTTACCGAACCCCACTTTCACATGAACGAGTGTGTTTTTCTGTGTGGACGGCACTTCCGAGCAACAACTGACGATGTTGGAGCCCAGGGATAGTCATTTTGTAGGCTGAGGCCTACTTGGAGGCAGTTTAAGATAAGACGTTGTTTGAATTTGGAGGCAGCAGCAGTTTGCCCTCCACACAGCAGGGGATCAGCTGACATTACTGACCCCCACTTTCACATGAACAAGTGTCTTTTTCTGTGTGGACAGCACTTCCGAGCACCAACTAGCGTTGTTGGAGCCCAGGGAAAACCAGGGTGCAGGCCGAGGCCTACTTGGTGGCAGTTTTAGATTGTTTGTAGGCTACAACAGACTGTCAACGTGCTCCAATTAGGCATCTGTCTCCACTCTGTTTCCAGGATTTCACGTGACCACCAACACCGCCAGTTTATGCGTACAGCAGCCGTCTGCCCAATCCACACGTGTTCCTGTGTTACTGGGATTCTGTAATGTCAGCAGATCCCCTGATGTGTGTCTGCCACTGTCTCCTGCTCTGTCCACATTCCCACCGCTTGCAGTGGGAAGGTGGACAGCGCAGGAGACAGTGGCGGACACACATTGGGGATCTGCTGACGTTACAGAATCCCAGTAACACAGGAACACGTGTGGATTGGGCAGACGGCTGCTGTACGCATAAACTGGCGGTGTTGGTGGTCACGTGAAATCCTGGAAACAGAGTGGAGACAGATGCCTAATTGGAGCACGTTGACAGTCTGTTGTAGCCTACAAACAATCTAAAACTGTGGGAAGGTGGACAGCGCAGGAGACAGTGGCGGACACACATTGGGGGATCTGCTGACGTTACAGAACCCCAGTAACACAGGAACACGTGTGGAATGCGTGGACGGCAACTGTGAGCAGGAACTGGCGGTGTTGGAGGTCAGGGGAAATGCTAGAGACAGAGTGGAGACAGAGGCCAAATCAGAGAATGTTTAAATCTGAAGTAGCTAAAATTTGGAGGCAGCAGCAGTTTGCCCTCCACACAGCAGGGGATCAGCTGACATTACCGAACCCCACTTTCACATGAACGAGTGTGTTTTTCTGTGCGGACAGCACTTCTGAGCACCAACTGGCGTTGTCGGAGCCCAGGGAAAATCATATAGTAGGCCGAGGCCTACTTGGAGCCAGGTGTAAATCTGAGGTTGTTTGACTGTGGAGGGAGCAGGACACTTTGCCATACACACAGCAGGGGATCAGCTGACGTTACCGAACCCCACTTACACATGAGCGAGTGTTTTGTCTGTGTGGACAGCACTTCTGAGCAACAACGGGCGTTGCTGTAGCCCAGGAAATAAAGTTCAGGTCATAGAAACGTGAACACAACAGGAGACCTGGATCCTGTTGCCAGCCAATTATTTATTCTGGAAGAGGACTGGCAAATTCAGGTGAGATCCAGGCCTTGTTCATTTTCACAAAAGTAAGCCGGTCAACATTATCGGCGGATAGTCGCGTGCGACGGTCTGTTACCACACCACCTGCAGCACTAAAGACACGTTACAATAATACACTGGCAGCAGGGCAAGCCAGCACCTCCAATGCATACTGGCTAAGCTCTGGCCATGTATCCAGCTTAGAGACCCAATACTTGAACGGGGAAGAGCCGTCTGGGAGAACACTAACAGGGCACGACAAGTAGTCTGTCACCATCTGACGGAAACATTGCCTCCTGCTGACTGGAGCCGTCTGTGATGGTGTAGCCGTTTGTGGCGGTCCCACAAAACTTTTCCACATTTGGGCCATACTGGCCTTGCCTTGTCCTGCGGCACTGCCTCTGCTACCTCTTTGTGCAGAGCTTCCTCCACTGCCTCTACCCACATGGCTGCTTTGAAAAGCACTACCAGCAACACTTGTGGGAGGAATGGAGAACATGATGGCCTGCACAAGTGTTTCTTGGTACTCCCGCATTTTTCGCTCCCGGTTCAACTGTGGTATGAGGCTTTGTAAGTTGTCCCGGTAGCGAGGATCTAGGAGGGTGTACACCCAATAATCAGCCGTGCGGAGAATGTTGGCGATGCGGCGGTCATTTAACAAGCACTGCAGCATGAAATCAACCATGTGCTGCAGACTGCCAACTGGACCGGAAACGCTGTCCCCAGCTTGAGGCAGCATCTCTGCCTGCTCAGCATCACCCCACCCTCGCTGTACACACTGACTACTAGAGCCTTGTGTACCTCCCTCCTCTGGAGAGATGTGTTCCTCCTCCTCCATTGACTCCTCGTCATCCTCCTCACTAAGTGTCCCCTGCCTGGGCCTTTGTGTGGAAGCACGTTGCGCAGACTTGCCAGAAGCAGATGGCATTTCTGACTGCTCATCCTCGACCTCTTCAAAAACCTCCTCACTTAGTGCTTGTAAGGTTTTTTGAAGCAGACAGATGAGGGGGACAGTCATTCTGATTAGTGCATCATCTGCACTGGCCATCCACGTGGAGTCATCGAAGGCACGCAAAACTTGGCAGATGTCCCTCATAGTGGCCCACTCAGTGGTGGTGAAGTGTGTCCGGCGCACAGTGCGACTTGTTTGCGCCTGATGCAGCTGGTACTCCATTACTGCTGCCTGCTGCTCACACAACCGCTCCAACATATGTAACATTGAATTCCACCTGGTGGGGAGGTCACATATGATGCGATGTTCTGGCAGGCGGAATCGGCGTTGCAGAGATGCAATGTGCGATCTTGCCATGCTGGAACGCCGCAAGTGAGCACACTCTAGGCGAACCTTGTGCAGCAGTGCATCAAGATCCGGATAGTCCCTCAGAAAGCTCTGCACGACCAAATTGAGCACGTGTGCCAGACATGGTATGTGAGTGAGGTTGCCTAGGCCCAGAGCTGCCACTAGATTTCAGCCATTGTCACTCACTACCAAATCTGGCTGGAGATTCGCTGGCACAAACCACACATCGCTCTCCTGCTTGATGGCATTCCAGAGCTCCTGTGCTGTGTGGCTCCGATTCCCCAAAGAAATTAATTTAAGGACGGCCTGTTGACGTTTGGCCACACCTGTGCTCATATCCGGCCTAACAGGCTCACGCAGTGCTGATTCCGAGGAACTAGAGTAGGAGGAGGACTCAATATGTACAGACTGCATTCCTGCAATCCTTGGAATTGGAAGAATACGTACAGAGCCACTCTCCAGATCTGTACCCGGCTCCACAACATTGACCAAATGGGCAGTGAGGGAAAGGTATCGTCCCTGTCCATGGCTACTGGTCCACGCATCGGTGGTCAGGTGGACCTTGCTACTGACGGCATTTAGTAGCGCATTTTTAATTTTTCCCTCCACATGCTTTTGCAGGGCAGGGACAGCTTGCCTGCTGAAATAAAAGCTGCTGGGCACATTGTATTGTGGAACTGCCAATGACATAAAGTTCCGGAAGGTGTCAGTCTCCACAAGCCTGAATGACAGCATCTCAAGGGCCAGTTGTTTGGCAATGCCGGCATTCAGAGCCAGTGCTCGGGGATGGTTTGCCGAGTATGGCCGCTTTTTCTCCCATGCCTGTGCTACCGATTGCTGGTGAGTGGCCTGGGAGTGTGCTGATGACTGCGAACGTGGTTCAGTGGGTGGAATTTCACTGGGTCTCTGGACAACAGTGGCAGTGGTTCTTCCATGGCGTTCCAGTGAGGAAGCCGAACCAGCTGTGTGTGAGCTGGAGGAAGAGGCCCCAACACGAGCTGAAGAGGTGGTAGGTGCTGCTGAAGGTTGGCCTACATCTTCAGTGTGTCTGTGTAACTCCACCTCGTGCTTGGTACGCACATGTTTCCACATATTTGTGGTATTGAGGTTGGTCACATTTTTCCCTCATTTCACTTTCTGATGACACAGCTTGCATTTGACAAAGCAAATGTCATCTGCAACTGTGTCAAAAAAAGACCACGCACTGCAAGTCCTGGGAGCGCCCGTTTTGTGTTTTGGAAGAGGATTGCTCCTCACGGGTGCCAAAGTGGAGGCTACAGGCAACCAAGTCTGCCCCCGCCATCTCCCTCCTCTTTTGGCCGTTCGGGGAATCTCTTCCTCAGAGCTGCTCCCACCACCTTCCTGTGGCTGACGCCATGATGGGTCAAGGACCTCATCATCTCCACTCCCCTCTTCAAGCACCGGCTGGTCCTGGGTTGTCTCGCCAGCACCGTACGCACCAGAAATTGGCAACTGAGTCTCATCATCATCAGATGAGCACTGAGGTGTGCTGACAATAGGCACTGGCCCACCCGCCTCTTCAGATTCAGAGGGACAAAGCAGTTGCGCATCACTGCATACTCCCTCTTCTTCACGCTCTAGAATGCTGCTTGGCTGGCCACCTCTTTCCAAGCCAACAGATTCTGAGAACAGAAGTAAAGATTGAGATGGCTCCTGTCCAGGGCTCTCAGACTGCCTGGGCAATTTGGCAGGTGGTGAAGAGACAGATGGTTGCTCTTCAGTGCTCTGGCCTTGGGAGAATGCGGAAGTCATTGAAGTGGATGCGTTAGCTGCCATCCATCCGACAACGGCTTCAATTTGTTCGTCACGCAGCAGTGGGGTACGGCGAGGTCCTACAAAGCTGCGCATGAAGGACTGTTGCCTGGTAAAAGTGGGGGATGCCGGGTCACTGGTGGCCGCAGCAGACACCGAATCCCCACGTCCTCTCCCTGCTGAATCCCCCCGTCCTCTCCCTGCTGAAACTCCACGGCCACGACCACGTGCCTTACTCCCTGCCTTCTTCATCTTGGTAGACTGATAAAGATAGGCAGAAAAGTAAAAAAGGGGTGGCTTAGTGTTCTTATTCCTGAACACCTGCTAACCAGTATAAGAAACACTAATTTGGCTAAGAGTGTGTGTACTACACTTTAATATGATCTAATGTGGCCTAGACAACTGTAAAGCGGAGTGTTTGGTGAACTTTATTTCCTTTTTTTTGGGTGGGGGGAAAGGAAAGGATGTGACCAAAGTTTGAAAGCTATAGTATCACAAACTTTTTGGAGCGATTACAATGCAGGAAGCTAACCTACAATGCAATTGATGAGGCTCCAAAAAATAGGGTGATACTAGCCTGGCTGGCCCTGAAGGGCACAAGCCAGCAAAAAGGCTCCTCTATCTAATCCTATATAGTGTTTGCAACCAACCAATGACAATGGATGCGGTTGGAAGCACACTAATATAGGAGCAAAAATCTGGCTAAATTAGCTGCAAAAAAAGGACTATGTATGAGGCAGTGACGCACGCTGAGCGGACTACAGCTAGCGGTGGCTGTAGAACACACTGCAACGTGAGCTGCACTCACACACAGAGAGACCTATCAGACAGCCAAAAACAGTGCAGAGAATTGGGCTATAGCACTGAAAGGCTGCTGAAAGGCTCCGCTGTCCACTCCTTTAGTGTTTGCAACCAACGTATATGGATACGTATGGAAGCACACTATACAGGAGAAAAAAAAAGCAGCAATAAAAGAAAAATGTGTATGAGGCAGAGACACATGCTGGCCGGCCTACAAGCAGATGTGCCTGCAGGACACACTACACAGCGTGGGTCTGCACTCACACAGCCCTTGCAGACAGCTGTGAAAACAGCGCTGCTAGGGAAAAGCAAGCTACAGTGGTGGTTTATGTAGCCTGGGTTAAGCACTATATGTTTTGTGGAATCGCTATTTTTAACTGTCCCTCACAGTCTTCAACAGCAGCCTGTCCCTAACTGAATTCACAGCAGAGTGACCAGAAATGGCGGCTGCAGCGCTTTTTATAGTGCATCATGACATCATTTCAGCAGCCAATCACAGCCATGCCAGTAGTTAACATGCCTACATGCCTAACAGGATGTGCCCACACTTCTGAGAATCCCCATTGGCTGAATCAAATCGAGCGGGCTCCTAGCATTATGGGAACTTCCGATTCCGGTATTCGATATGAAAAAAGTATCGGAACTAAGTATCGGAATTCCGATACAGCTAATATCGGCCGATACCCGATACTTGCGGTATCGGAATGCTCAACACTATTCATTAACAATTTACATCTGTTTAACTAGCAGATTAATTATTTCAAAGCAAATTAACACACACAAAAGTCCTTTATTTTAAAAATACACTCCATGACAATTCTCATGATTTAATCATTTATTAGAAAGTAAAGGTCCTGCGCAGGCCTGACGTAGTCTAGTGCATCCCGATGACCGCTCCGATGTCTGCAGCATATGAAGCCTCGTTCACAGAACAAAGCTGTAGCAGCCGCTGCTGGTTCTCACACTGAGGGTAGAGCAAGAGTTGGCCGCTATAATGAGCAGAAAAGTTACTGCTGGTCACAGCTGTCAGTTCCAATGCTGCCTTCAGTGCGACCAGCGGTAACCTTCCTCACTCTGCCGCTCGATCTAGCAGAGTGTCGTGGATCATTGTGGGACCTCGACATGGACTATGTCTGACCTCTGGGGTAGCGTTTTTTGGGGTAATAAATTGGTGAAAAAGGGGTTTTGTCTGGAAGTGTATTTTTTTTAAATAAATTACTTATCTGTGTGTGTTTTCTTTTGTTTTACTTACTGAAGCCTCTCCATTATTAACCCCTGGGCTTGGTGTTAGTGGCAGCTTCTGACATCAACTCCAAAAACAATTACCCTGATTTCCACCTTTCCAGGGCAATTGGAAAGAGTCGAGGCTTAAAGGCTCCCTTAAGTTTTCTGGACCTCACAGTCACTGGATCCTGCAGAGTGCGGTCTGTCAGTCCAGCATTTCTCACAACCCAGTAGAATTGCTGAAGTACGTTGGACTGCCAGACTGTGATCTGCATGACAAGGTGGCAGCGCAGTCCGGTAGTCCAAGGTTCTCCAAAAATTGCGCCAGGTCACGTGGATTGCTGGACTGTCAGTCACGGTGCTTTATGAGCCCTAGGTAGTTGTGAACTGATGTAATCTCACTGACATCACTAAGGTTACATCACTGCACAGCCGGTCGGTCTCATGGAGAAGAGTGCCCAGCCAGCATTGGTGGCTACAAAAGCCTATGGAGTGTTGTTACGGCGCTCCATATGCTTCAAACGATGTGGGACATCGTGGGAACATTGGACTACTCCGAAATTGCATGGTATTTTTTTTTTCCTTAAACGGGAGAACCATGGTATTTGTTGGGGAGTCTTTTGTAAATAAATAATTTTTGTGTGTGATTTTTTTCTTCTTGCTGGGTTAGTAATGGGGGTGTCTGACAGATACCACTCTGCTACTAAAGAACAGAAAAACTTGGCACACAAAGTAGATGAAAATTCATTAATTCATTTAATATGCAATCCCAAAAAAGTTCATATACTCTCAGTCCTATACAGTATGTGTGGAGAAACATGCCCTATGATCCATTTGTGTGACAGAATGTCTGTAAAAGAAAGGGAAGAGAAGCACCTTAGAAGAAGGACATGGTAGTGGAAAAATTTTAGCGTGCACTCATAGACAAAGTAACAAGCACATACCGGATTTTATCCAATTAAAAATAAGAGGCGTGCGCTAACATGTGACGTCGGTATTCTGCCAGCAAGAGACAAGGATGCAGGATTGATGTTAAGCGAGGGTTGCTTTGTAGATCGGTAAACAAATAAATAGAAAAGGTTAGCGAACCAGTGTATATAATACCAGACCAAACAATATGACACAATTTCATTTTATCACAATAAAATACTTGCATAGTATATATAAAAATGTTATAAAGATCCTTAACAAATTATTTTAAGCATAAGGATATAATATATGCAAGAAAAATGACAATCATGGTATCGTTATATGTTGATGGTATTAAAAGTGTATATATAGGTCAACAAGCTTCACGGTCATTTACAGAAAAGATCCATATGAATATGAATGCAGCGTATGGTGGATTTATGTTTGAAATGCAATCTTTGATCAGTTGAGTAGTTTCTCCTACACAAGGTAAACCACATGAACATTTAATCAGAGACACCATATATGAGGAATTAGATGTACAAAAATCTTTGATCTTATATTGCTTGTCAGTGTAGGGGTGATGAATGGTGTTCCCCCTTAGGACTTTGCTATACTGGTGACATTGTAGACATGGAAATGTGACAGTTTTGAGAGTTTGCATAAACCATTGTCTTGGACTGGTATGGGAGGGACCAAAATCTGCTCACATGAGTCTCTCTCTTATGTTGGGGGCCCATTTAAAACAGGGAAGGAATGGAGATTCAAATTCTTTTAAATTATTATATGCTATATGTAAGATCTTTCAATGCTTCCTAATGGGTTTTATGTAGGATTTACACATAAAGGTGATATGTATACACGAGCGAGATACAATTCATCGTACCTTTAGATGATGGATTCCTAATGGATACCAAGTCATGTAAAACATAGGGATATCCTCTATCTATGAATTTTTGCCATATCTCCTCTAGACATTTTGTACATGTATCTGGGTGACTTGCAATTTTGTTGATGCTGTGGAACTGTGACCTGGGTAAAGATTTTTTCATAGCCATGCGGTGAAGACTATAAAAATGAAGTAGTTTGTTATGGTCAGTTATCTTGGTAAAAAGAGCAGTGGTCAAGGAACCTGAATCATCCTTGAGTACAGTGGTATCCAAGTAACTGTTAAGTTAATTGTCACTGGACACTGTAAAATGTAGTCCAGGCCAGGCATTGTTCAAGAAAAAAACTCCTTAAGGTACTCGAGTGAACTGCCATATGCAAAAGATGTCATCAAAATAACGTTTCCAAACAAGAAATGTTGTTTAAATAATGGATTGGGATAGACTACATGTTCCTCAAAGGATCGCATGTAGCTTTTTGCATATGGGGCTACATTTGATCCCATCGCGGTCCTCTGCATTTGTAGGTAAAATGAATCCTGAAACAAAACTTAACTCTCAGTTAGAACAAGGGAATGTAAATCTATAGAGTTCCATTACCTGAGGATCCATGTGTGATTATATCAGTAAATCCTTAATTGATTGAATTCCCTTGTTGTGTGGAATAGAGATATACAAATTGATTACATCAAGTGTGACCAAAATGGCTTCCAACGGAATGTGGCCCATATTGGAAATAGTGTGGAGAAAAGCCCCTGTGTCAAGAGGAAAAGAAGTGCTGGTTTTTAGGAGGGGAGTAAATACTTCTCCAAAAGATGCAGAGAGCAAAGAGTCAGTTGAAGTAACTATATTGCAACCAGGCGGCTTCTCTAAGCACTTGTGTATTTTTGGTAGCATCTAAAATACCGGTGAAACAGGATGTTTTTAAAGCAGAAAGTCACAAGTTTTGGTATCAATTACCCCGCTGGATAAATAATTATCTAAAACAACATTAATTTTCTTACTAAGGTTCAGTGTAGGATTAAGCAGTAGAAGTCGGTGAACTGTAGTGTCTCTCAAATGTCTCTATATCTTGCAGGTAGTCTAAACTGTTCATCACCACTATAGCTCCACCTTTGTCATCTGGTTTTATTATGAGTTCCTTTTCCTTGTGTAGTGATCATAGTGACTGTTGATCTAGAGGTGTTGTTAGTAGGGATGAGCTTTCCGATATTGAAATATTGGAAATCGGCCCAATATTTGCAATATCGGAATTCCGATTTCTGATTCCGATATTTTTTTCACATCGGAAATCGGAAAGCAGAAGAAGACTAAGCATGGTTTAAAGGGAGTGTATCCGTTCCTCCACATGGTGCTCCTGGAAACTCCCTGCCAAGGAAGGTGAGCTGAATGCAGACACATGTCAGTCAAAGTGCATATTGACACCACCACTGGCAATTTTAATTTAATAATGTGAAATCACTAACCCTAACTATCCCTAACCCTTACCACTAACCCTAACTAACCCTAACCACTAACCCTAATCCCTAACCCTTACCCTAACCCTACTAACCCTAACCCTAGCCCTTAACCCTGCTAACCATAAGCATAACCATAACTCTAACCCTAACCCCTAACCCTACTAATCTTAAGCATAACCCTAAACCCTAACCCTACTAACCCTAACCCTACTAACTATAAGCATAACCCTAACCGTAAACCCTGACTCTACTAACCCTAACTAATCCTAACCCCTAACCCTTACCCTAACCCTACTAACCCTAATCCCTAACCCTAACCCTACTTATCATAAGCATAACCCTAAACCCTAACCCTACTAACCCTAACCCTTCTTACTATAAGCATAACCCTAACCGTAAACCCTGAATCTACTAACCCTAACTAACCCTTACCCTAACCCTACTAACCCTAACCCTAGCTAACCCTTACCCTAACCCTACTAACCCCTAACCCTAACCCTACTTATCATAAGCATAACCCTAAACCCTAACCCTACTAACCCTAACCCTTCTAACTATAAGCATAACCCTAACCGTAAACCCTGAATCTACTAACCCTAACCCCTAACCCTTACCCTAGCTAACCCTAACCCCTACTAACCCTAACCCTACTAACCATAAGCATAACCCTAACAACCATAACCCTAAACCTTACCCTACTAACCATAAACCCTAACCCTACCCCAACTAATCCTAACCCAAAGAAAAAACACCGCTGTTAAGAAGATGGTGACCAGTTTTCCTGCTACAGCTTTCACTCTGTGCATTTTTCTAGCAATTTTTTTGCTCCTCTGCAAACTCCTTCCTCATTATCCTGAGGTGTTTCCCCTCCATTTTATCAATTATATAGCACTGTAGTGGTCATTTTGTAATTCCGATTTTTTTCTCCCATTGACATCGGAAATTCCGATATTTTTTCAATATCGGAAATCGGAATTCCGATACGATATAGGGCAATATCTCTCATCCCTAGTTGTTAGATTTCTGTCGCTGCACAGCGAAAATCCCGAGCCTTGCTTCCGGCGGTCTCCCATTCCTCTCCAGCTGCAGAGGAGCTTGCTCAGCAAACTCGTTAGTCTCAGCGTTCTGTCCAGACCAGCTCCGTGGGTTTGCTTGCTGCTGCCACCTCTGGCACAGCTATGGCAATGCATGCTGCTCAGCAGCGAGATTCTCCAGGGACTAAGTCCTCATGTCGGGCCACTGAGCATGCCCGTGGAGTGATCTCCCATTGGAGATTGAAGGTCACGTGCTCAGGTCCTGCTCGTGTTCGGATTGGCCCATCCGAGAAGCCAGGAAGGTCCCGGACGCTCGCGGCTATAAAAGGTTCACATGGCCGCTTGGCCATGCGCTAAGATAGACTGGATTTTCAGACTATGAGGAGTGAATGATGTATGCACGTATGAATGCCTCTGGTGAATGACTCTTTAAGAAACCCCTACCCTTGGTATGCATGTGTTGTGCAGCCTAGCCTGCTAGCGCCCAGGCTGAGACATAGGTAGGTCAGAGGTTAAGTCAGGCATCAGTCCTCACCGGTGACTCGGCATATCTCAGTGCACGTGCTCCACACTCCATAGCCAGCGTCTATAGCGGCGCTCGCGGCAGCGACACCGCTCGCTCTGTGGGCCTAGAGGGACTCTAACCCCGTGTCCTTGGGGTAGAGTTCTGTGGCCGTACACTGTGCGCTCTTTTGGCCGGGCTCTGTGAGCTAAACAGGCTCCGGCATCTACGTTCAGCAGTTGTGCGGCTCTGTGCATTAACAGAGTTCGCTCCCTGTTCACATTGAGTGACGTAACCCACATGTGACTGTTTTCACACCGCTTAATTCTTCCACCATTATTTAGCAGCAGTGTACCACCTCTGCACGGTGGACCCCAGGCTGCGAACGCACCTACTACTATTTTATAATTTGGTTCGTACCGCCAGCCCTAGCATTATCTTAGCGCCAGGGTCTGGCTAGTAATGACGGACGAACAACGACTGCATAGGTACATCCAGCAACTGGAGGGTAGGTTGGCAGCGCTAAAGTGTTCCACCTCAGCTGTGGATGCTACCTCGGTCGCCGTTCAGGCAGCTACAGAGGCTTTTGCCCGTGTCTCAATGGCCAGTCCTTCCCCGACCTCGTCCTGCCTCCCGCTACCCGAGAAGTTCTAGGGTGATAGTGCTTCATGCAGGAGTTTCATGAGTCAGTGCTCCATTCACCTGGAGTTGCTGGCTACACGATTTCTCTCTGAGCGGGCCAAGGTGGGATTTATCATCTCCCTCCTGTCGGGCAGGGCCCTGGAGTGGGCCACCCCACTGTGGGAGCACGGGGATCCCCTGGTACAGAATGCCACCCATTTTCTGATCACTCTGAAGCAGATGTTCCTGGGACCTCGGGTCATGCACGATACCGCACTTCAGTTGCTAGCCCTAACCCAGGGTTCGTCTCTGGTCAGTCAGTATGCCATCCTATTCAGAACTCTGGCCTCAGAGCTGGAGTGGCCAGATAAAGTTCTCATACCTATATTCTGGAGAGGCCTGGCTGGTCATGTCAAAGACGCCCTGGCCACCAGGGAGGTGCCCATCACTTTAGAGGAGCTCATTACGGTTTCCACCCGAATTGACATTCGCTTTACTGAGCGAGGGTTGGAGCGCTCCAGGTCCCGCCAACGATATAAGTTGGCTCCAAATTTTACTAGACCGCTGGAACCCCCTGGTCAGCCACCCGAGTCTCCAGAGGCCATGGAGGTGTCCCGTACGGAGTCCAGGGTCCGGCCCGTGCGGGTACCTCCAGTTTGCTTCCGCTGTCAGCAGACTGGGCACCTTGCTAACCAGTGCCCACAGCGGTCAGGAAATGATCCCATCTAGTGGTTATCGGAGGGGGCCTACTATACCCCGCGACTTTCTCCTCCAAGTTCCTGTTTAAAGGGGCATTAGAGTTTAATTCTTCCACTCTGATTGTGGAGGTTTGCGTGGACTCTGGGGCACAGGGCAATTTCATGTCATCTGCCTTCGCTCAACAACATGCAATCCTCTTGGTCTTGCTACCTCAACCAGTCACCATCAGGATGGTGAATGGGGCGACACTCCCGTCCCAAATCACCCACCAGACGACTCCACTGAGACTCTCACTGTCTCCTCATCAGGAGATGTTGTCTCTCCTTGTGATGCCCGAAGGTATCGATCAGGTCCTCCTAGGGGTTCCCTGGTTACGATCCTACTCTCCCCACATAGAGTGGTCTTCGGGAAAAATCCTCGGTTGGAGCAAATCCTGCGAGGGTAGGTGTCTGAGGGGCTGCATACAGGTCGCTACTTCTGAGGTTCCTGCAGATCTCTCCTCGCTTCCTAAGCCATATCAGCAGTATGCAGACGTTTTCTCCAAGAAGGCGGAAGAGACTCTTCCGCCGCACCGCCCTTACGACTGTCCTATTGACCTCTTGCCCGGCGCTGAGCCTCCCTGGGGTCGAGTATATCCCCTATCTCTCCCAGAGACAGAGGCCATGTCTCAGTATATCAGGGAGAATCTGGCAAGAGGATTCATTAGGAAGTCGGTGTCTCCGGCAGGTGCGGGATTCTTCTTTGTCCAAAAGAAGAATGGAAAATTACATCCGTGCATCGATTACAGGGGCCTTAACGCCATAACTGTTAAGAACAAGTATCCTCTGCCCTTGATATCAGAACTGTTTGATAGGCTACGGGGAGCGAGAGTGTTTACTAAGCTAGATCTGCGGGGAGCCTATAACCTGATTCGCATCCGTCAGAGGGACGAATGGAAGACGGCTTTTAACATCAGAGACTGGCACTATGAATACCTGGTGATGTAACGCTCCAGCCGTCTTCCAAGACTTTGTGAACGATATCTTCTGGGAGATGCTTACCACCTCGGTAGTAGTCCATCTGGATGATATTCTCATTTACTCTCCAGACATTGACTCCCACCGGAGAGATGTTCGCAATCTCCTGCGGGCCAACTCTCTTTATGCCAAGTTGGAGAAATGTGTGTTTGAGTAGGACTCCTTGCCTTTCCTGGGCTACATCATCTCAGCCCAGGGTTTGGCCATGGATCCTGCCAAGCTACAGGTGGTGATGGATTGGCAGGAACCCCATTCTCTCAAAGCGGTGCAGCGCTTTATGGGGTTCATAAATTACTATCGCCAATTCATCCCCCATTTCTCAACTTTAGTAGCACCCTTGGTAGTCCTCACCAAGAAGGGTGCAAATCCCAAACTGTGGTCGGAAACTGTCTCCAAGGCCTTTGCCTCCATTAAGTCCCACTTTGCTAGCGCTCCCATTCTACATTGCCCTGATGTAGATAAGCTCTTCATTCTGGAGGTGGATGCCTCCTCCGTCGGTGCTCACCGACCCCAAAAATTTTGTCTATTTACAGACAGCCCAGTGGCTGAATTCTCGCCAGGCCAGATAATCCTTGTTCTTCTCCCGATTCCATTTCACACTACATTTTCTCTCCGGGGAGAAGAACGTCCAGGCCGATGCTCTTTCTCGCTCCGTGGTGTCATCGGAGGAGGAGCCTCGACTGATCGTCCCATTGGAGAGCCTGAGGACCGTGGCTCCGGTTGCTCTCGAGTCTGTACCTCCGGGCAAGACTTTTGTCCCTGCTCATCTGCGACCGGAGGTCCTCTCTTCGTCCAGAGTGGGTGGCCATTTCGGGATCAAACGGACCTCTGAACTCCTGGTGAGGACGTACTGGTGGCCGCATATGGCCCGTGACGTCAGGGACTATATTCAGGTGTGCATCTCTTGCACGCAAAATCGGTCCTCTCAGCAGCAGCCCGCTGGGTTACTCTATCCTCTGTTGGTTGCGGACAGGCCCTGGGAGATGGTCGGTATGGATTTTGTGGTTGGTCTGCCCAAGTCCAGTGGCAACACCGTCATTTGGGTGGTCACCGATCATTTCTCCAAGATGGTGCATCTGGTACCACTCTCCCAGCTACCTTCGGCACGGGGCCTGGCAGCATTGTTTATTAAACATGTTTTCTGCCTACACGGCATGTCAGATAAGATTGTCAGTGACCGGGGCCCTCAGTTTGTGTCACTGCTCTGGAGAGAGCTCTTTTCTCTGCTCAGCATTGAGCTAAATCTCTCCTCGGCCTATCATCCTGAGGCGAATGGGTTGGTGGAGAGAGCCAACCAGACCCTGGTGACATATCTGTGACATTTTGTCTCGGCCAGGCAGGATGATTGGGCATCCTTGCTGCCGTGGGCGGAGTTTGCCTTGAACCATGCTGTGGCCGACTCCACTGGTCAGACTCCATTCCTCTTAAATTACGGTCAGCATCCGCGCGTCCCCATGCCCATGCCCGTGTCGTCCACCGACTCTAGGGTGGCAGACTGGGCGGTGGAGGCACGTGACATTTGGGATCGCACGCAGGATGCTATCTGGGCCTCCAAGGAGAGAATGAGGTCCTCTGCTGATACTCACCGGTGCCCTGCTCTGACCTTCGCTCCTGGCGACTTAGTGTGGCTCTCCACTCGAAACATCAGGCTGCGGGTGGAATCCGCTAAGTACGCACCGTGCTATATGGGCCCTTTCAAGGTCCTCGAGCAGATTAACCCTGTGGTCTACCGTCTGGCCCTTCCACCACATTTGGCTATCTCGGACACATTTCATGTGTCTCTCCTTAAGCCGATTCACATGTCCCAGTTTTCTGAGCCATCTGCCGAGACATCAGACCTGTCGTCTGACGAGTTTGAGGTCAATGCCATCGTGGGATGCAAGGTGATGCGGGGCAAAAAGTTTTACTTGGTGCATTGGAAGGGTCATGATCCAGAGGCTCGGACCTGGGAGCCAGTGGAGAACATCCACGCTCCTCTTCTCATTGTGGAATTTGAGCAGAGTGAGGCTCAGAGAGGAGGGGGCCCTAGGAGGGGGGGTTGTTATGAGGTCATTTTCTGCTCCACCAGTTGAGAGTTCTCCTTAAGTTCTCCCTCTGGTGGTGACAGGAGGTAGTGAGATTGGTTTAATTGGTAGTGATCTGCCACCTGGTGAGGAGGATAACGATTGGATCTCTGGAGTATCAGACTGGATATAAGACAGCCGACGCCATATCCTGGTGCTGGTGATTCAGTCTGCTTCTCAGGTCTTGGACTTAGCCCGTTCATAACAGAATCACCAGCCATACCGTAGATTCTAGGGTACGCAAAAGCAGGAAAAAAAGGTGTCAGATTTTTTTTTTTTTTATATGCATTTTTTCCTCTTTTTCTCTGGGGCCGTAGGAGGATTTTTTCCTTAATGGAGATTAAGCAATTGTCGGATCGTGTGGAGCAGCTCGCTGCTGAAGGGCAGGGAATTTCCACCTATCTCGCCCAATCACATGCTGTTGAACCCAAAATTCCCACTCCTGATGTGTTTTCTGGGGATCGGTCTAAATTTTTGAATTTTAAGAATAATTGTAAATTATTTCTTGCCTTGAAGCCTAACTCATCAGGAAGCTCTGCGCAGCAGGTTAAAATTGTCATCTCCTTGCTGCGCAGTGATCCCCAGGGTTGGGCGTTTTCTCTGACACCTGAAAATCCTATTCTGACTAATGTGGATGCATTTTTTCAGGCCTTGGGGTGGTTGTATGATGAACCTAATTCCGTTGATCAAGCTGGGAGAACCCTGTTGTCATTAAACCAGGGTCAGGATCCTGCAGACTTATATTGTCGGTCCTTACTACATGAAATGATAGTGCATTGGCAGCCCTCTTTCGGAAAGGTTTATCAGAGACCGTAAAAGATGTTATGGTGGGATTTCCTGTTCCTTCTGGTCTGGATGGCTCTATGACATTAGCCATTCAAGTTTATTGGCGTTTACGTGAATGTAAAACTACATGGGAGGCGCTGCCACCTTTTGAACAAATGTCAGAACCTATGCAATGTGATGGGGTTTTGTCTAGGGCGCAATGCCAGGAGTTTACAAAGCGTAATAAGCTGTATTTTTTCTGTGGAGACGCCTCTCATACTATTTCTGTCTGCCCTAAACGAGAGAAATGTTTTGCACACACATTTGCTGTGGGCAATGTACAACCTAAGTTCCTTTTGGCAATTACTCTGATCTGCTCCTTGTCCCCGTTTTCCACTAAGGCTTTTGTGGATTCAAGAGCAGCTATGAATCTGATGGATTTGGACTTTGCTAAACGTTGTGGCTTGTCCATGACACCTATGCAGACGCCTATTCCTTTGAGGGGTATTGATGCCACTCCTTTGGCGGAGAATAAACCTCAGTTTTGGACCCAGGTGATAATGCGAGTTGCCCCAGACCACCAAGAAAATTGTAAATTTTTAGTGCTGCATAATTTGCATGATACTATTGTTCTGGGTTTCCCCTGGTTGCAAACTCATAACCCAGTTTTGGATTGGAGATCTGTGTCTGTGATTAGTTGGGGTTGTCAGTGTGTTCTTAGGGACGCTCCTGTGTTCTCCACCTCTCCTCAGTCTCATGATATTCCTGATTATCTGGCTGATTTCTCTGATGTATTTAGTGAGAGTAAGTCTGCATCTTTGCCCCCTCATAGGAGTTATGACTGTGCAATTGAGTTGATGCCTGGGTGTAAATTTCCCAAGGGTCGGCGTTTCAACTTATCTGTACCCGAACATGATGCTATGCGATCCTATATTAAAGAGTCGTTGGAGAAGGGTCATATAAGACCATCCTCGTCACCTTTAGGCGCTGGGGTTTTTTTTGTGAACAAGAAAGATGGTTCATTAAGACCGTGTATTGATTATCGTTCCCTTAACAAGATGACGGTTAAATATCAGTACCCGTTACCTCTGATGTCTGATTTATTCTCCAGAGTTAAGAGTGCCTGCTGGTTTACTAAGCTTGACCTCAGGGGGGCGTATAATCTTATTCGCATCAAGCACGGGGATGAATGGAAGACGGCGTTTAATACTCCGGAGGGACATTTTGAGTACCTGATGATGCCTTTTGGGCACTCTAATGCCCCTTCTGTCTTCCAGTCCTTTATGAATGATATTTTCCTAGACTTTGTGGATAAGTTTTTGATCATCTATCTGTATGATATTTTGATCTTTTCTAGTGATTGGGATTCCCATGTGGAACATGTCCGGACTGTGTTCCGGATTTTGAGGGAGAATTCCCTGTTTGTTAAGGGATCGAAATGTCTCTTTGGTGTACAGAGGATTTCATTTTTGGGATTTATCTTATCTCCATCGACTATTGAAATGGACCCGGCCAAGGTACAGGCCATTTATCATTGGGTTCAGCCTACTTCTTTGAAGGCTCTTCAGAAGTTTTTGGATTTTGCTAATTTCTATCGTAAATTTATAGGTAATTTTTCTAGCATTGTCAAACCACTGACTGATCTAACCAAGAAGGGAGCTGATGTGCTGAATTGGTCTCCTGAGGCTGTCTCAGCATTTCAGGAGCTTAAGCGGAGATTTACTTCAGCTCCAGTTTTACGGCAACCTGATGTCTCACTTCCATTTCAAGTGGAGGTAGACGCATCTGAGATTGGTGCAGGAGCTGTTTTGTCCCAAAAAGACCCTGTGACTTCTAAGATGAATCCATGTGCCTTCTTTTCTCAAAAGTTCTCCCCATCTGAACGCAACTATGACATGGGGAATCGGGAATTGTTGGCCATGAAATGGGCATTTGAGGAGTGGAGACATTGGTTGGAGGGAGCTAGACATCAATTTGTGGTCCTCACCGATCACAAGAATCTGACTTATCTGGAGTCGGCCAAACGCTTGAATCCTAGACAGGCTAGATGGGCCTTGTTTTTCACGCGTTTTAATTTTGTGGTCTCTTTTCTTCCGCGCACTAAGAATGTTAAGGCAGACACCCTTTCTAGGAGTTTCTTTGCTGATTCTCTTAATGTGACCGAGCCTACTACTATCCTAGGTGAAGGGGTAGTTCTTTCTGCCATTTCGCCCGATTTGAGACGCGCCCTGGAGGAATTTCAGAAGGATAGGCCTGAGCGTTGCCCTATGGGAAGATTGTATGTTCCTGACCAGTGGAGAAAGAGAGTGATGTCTGAAGTCCATTGCTCCGCATTGGCTTGTCATCCAGGTATTTTTGGTACCATAGATTTGGTGATTCAGTCGTTTTGGTGGCCTGCCTTATCTCATGATGTCAGGAATTTTGTACAGTCCTGTGGGACTTGTTCTCAGTCTAAACCCTGTCCTCGTTCTAGTGGGTTGCTGATGCCCCTGCCGGTGCCCAAGAGGCCATGGACCCATATCTCAATGGATTTTATTTCTGATCTTCCTGTCTCTCAGAGAATGACTGTTATCTGGGTAATTTGTGATAGATTTTCGAAGATGGTCCATCTTGTACCACTCCCAAAGTTGCCATCTTCCGCTGAGTTGGTACCCTTGTTTTTACAACAGGTGGTTCGGTTACACGGGATTCCTGAGAACATTGTGTCCGATAGAGGGGTCCAGTATGTTTCCAGATTTCGGAAAGCCTTTTGTTCCAATCTGGGAATTCAGTTATCCTTCTCCTCCGCATTTCATCCCCAGACCAATGGGCAGACTGAGAGAACAAACCAGACCCTGGAGTCTTATTTAAGATGTTTTATATCTGCTGATCAAGATGATTGGGTCTCATTTTTGCCCTTGGCCGAATTTGCGCTGAACAATAGAGCTAGTTCTGCCACCTTGATGTCACCCTTTTTCGGTAATTTTGGGTTTCATCCTCGATTCTCTTCAGGGCAAGTGGAATCTTCGTCCTGCCCAGGTGTGGACACTGTGGTTGTGAGAATGCAGCAGATATGGGACCAAGTGGTGGATAAATTGTCACTCTCTCAGGAAAAGGCCCAGCGTTTTTCCAACCGGCCTAGGACCATTGGTCCCCAGTTTAAAGTGGGTGATATGGTTTGGTTGTCGTCTAAGAATATTCCTATGAAGGTTGCATCTCCAAAATTTAAGCCAAGATTTATTGGACCTTATAGGATTTTGTAGATTCTTAATCCTGTTTCTTTTCGATTGGCTCTTCCAGTTACGTTCAAAATCCCTAACGTATTTCACAAATCACTGTTGAAGCGGTTTGTTGAGCCAGTAATTCCTGTGGCGGCACCTCCTGACCCTGTATTGGTTAAAGGCAATGTGGAATATGAGGTAGAGAAAATATTGGATTCTCGTTTGGTTAGACGGAGACTCCAGTATTTGGTCAAATGGAAGGGTTATGGCCAGGAGGATAATTCTTGGGTCTCTGCCTCTGATATTCATGCCAATAAATTGGTTCGTGCTTTTCACCGGGCCTATCCTGATCGGCCTGGTGGCATGGATGAGGGTTCGGTGACCCCTCCTCAAGGGGGGTTACTGTTATGAGCTCATTTTCTGCTCCACCAGTTGAGAGATCTCCTTCCGTTCTCCCTCTGGTGGTGACAGGAGGTAGTGAGGTTGGTTTAATTGGTAGTGATCTGCCACCTGGTGAGGAGGATAACGATTGGATCTCTGGAGTATCAGACTGGATATAAGACAGCCGACGCCTATCCTGGTGCTGGTGATTCAGTCTGCTTCTCAGGTCTTGGACTAAGTTCTGTTCCAGTCTTCTCAAGTTAAGTTTGTTTTTGCTAATGTTCACACTTGCTCTTGTTGGTCAATTCAGTTTTTTGTGTGGTCAGCCAGCTCGGCTGGGCTGTGCTGAATTTCCACTCTTATTTATCTGTATTTGCCAATTTGCTTTTTTTTGTCCCTTATTAGATTGGCCTGTTTTTGCTCTGTCTCAGAATATTTCAGAGTGCTGATATAGTGGGAGAAGTCTAGTGACTTCAGGGTTAATTTTGATATCAGATGTGTTGGACATTACTTTTGGTCGGGTGTTTGGCAGATTGCAGACAGTGTCTTTCCTTTCCTGTCCTTTCTAGTTAGTTTGGCCTCATCGTTTGCTCAGCCTATTTTCCTGCCTTTGTATGTGTTTTCATCTTGTTTCACCGTCAATACATGTGGGGGGCTGTCTTTCCTTTGGGGTCTGCTCTGGGGCAGTTAGTTTTCCTCTTTCCCGGCTTTAGGCTTATTTAGCTCTCCGGTTGTGACGAGGTGTCTAGGACCAATGTAGGAACGCTCCACGACTGCTGCTAGTTGCGTGGCTAGAATCAGGGATCTGCAGTCTGCATAGTTACCAACCTCTCTGGTTTTCTGAGACTTAGCTTGTGTTGTTTTTTTTTTCCTCGGTGACCCATTCATAACAAGAGGTAATATTAGGCGTCGGATTTCAGTCGCTGCACAGCGAGAATCCCGAGCCTTGCTTCCGTCGGTCTCCCATTCCTCTCCAGCTGCAGATGAGCTTGCTCAGCAAACTCGTCGGTCCCAGCGTTCTGCCCAGACCAGCTCCGTGGGTTTGGTTGCTGCTGCCACCTCTGGCACAGTTATGGCAATGCATGCTGCTCAGCAGCGAGATTCTCCAGGGACTAAGTCCTCATGTCAAGCCACTGAGCATGCCCGTGGAGTAATCTCCCATTGTAGATCAAAGGTCACGTGCTCAAGTCCTGCTCATGTTCGGATTGGCACATCCGAGAAGCCAGGAAGGTCACGGACACTCGCGGCTATAAATGGTTCGCATGGCCACTCGGCCATGCGCTAAGATAGACTGGATTTTCAGACTATGAGGAGTGAGTGATGTATGCACGTATGAATGTCTCTGGTGAATGACTCATTAAGAAACCCCTACCCTTGGTATGCATGTGTTGTGCAGCCTAGCCTGCTAGCGCCCAGGCTTAGGTGTAGGTAGGTCAGAGGTTGAGTCAGGCATCAGTCCTCACCAGTGACTTGGCACGCCTCAGTGCACGTGCTCCACACTCCATAGCCAGCGTCTATAGCGGCGCTCGCGGCAGCGACACCGCACGCTCAGTGGGCCTAGAGGGACTCTAACCCCGTGTCCTTGGGGTAGAGTTCTGTAGCCGTACACTGTGCGCTCCTTTGGCCGGGCTCTGTGTGCTAAACAGGCTCCGGCATCTACGTTCAGCAGTTGCGCGGCTCTGTGCATTAACAGAATTCGCTTCCTGTTCACATTGGGTGACGTAACCCACGTGTGACTGTTTTCACACCGCTTAATTCTTCTGCCATTATCTAGCAGCAGTGTACCACCTCTCCACGGTGGACCCCGGGCTGCGAACACACCTATTACTATTTTATAATTTGGTGCGTTCCGCCAGCCCTAACAGGTGTGAGGTTATGCTGTTATTGTTGTAAACCTTTTGTCCATATTAGACCTAAGATTCCAGAATTCCCCATCCACAAAACCTATAAAGGTTTCTAGAGCATGACTTCCATGTGGTGTTTTGTTGGCTTTCTTAGCACAGAGGCTCAAGCTAGCTGCTGTAGTGAGTAGAGTTGAGCGAAATGGGTCGGTCAAATTCATAAGTCACCGACTTGGGTTTCATGAAACGAAACCCTACCATAGCGTGAGGTCGGCCATGAGGTCGGCAACCAGAGCGCCAAAGTCGCTTTTCAAATGTTGCTTCCAGCGCCCTTTTTCAGCCAATGATGGAGGATGCACACTGTGGGCAACGCGATGACATGGGCAGCGGTCGCCACCATCTTTGAGAAGGGCATGCAAGTGATTGGCTTGCTTTGTGTGGCATCACAGGGGCTATAAAAGGGCGTGCAGGCAGACCTCCATCTTCTGCCGATCTTAGCATAGGGAGAGGTTGCTGCTGCTGATTCTCAATAAGGGAGAGCGTTAGGCAGGGAAGAAGAAAAAAAAAACTGCTTCTGCTGGTAGCGATTTTCACTGTACAACACAACAGTTTGTGTGCAGTGATAAGGGAGTATATATTTTTGTGCAACAGCTCTGTTGGCTAATAGGCTGCCTTATGAGGCTCCCCGATAGCTGCATTGCTGCTGCTGTGCAAACTGCTTTTTTAAAAGCAAAAATACTTTTCTTCCTCTTTTCTGCACAGTTACCAAGCGTTCATTTTTCCACACTTTTGTGTGCAGCAGTCCTGCTTATTAGGCTGCCTGCTGCCATACTTGGAC
Organism: Dendrobates tinctorius; assembly: GCF_039654945.1. Lineage (NCBI taxonomy): Eukaryota > Metazoa > Chordata > Amphibia > Anura > Dendrobatidae > Dendrobates > Dendrobates tinctorius. The sequence continues at coordinate 39,130,476 of NW_027361711.1, forward strand.
TGAGAGCATCATTGTCAGCCTCCTAAAATCTCTAGGGAGATTCAAATTCTCCCCAATACTATATACACCTTGTACCTTGACATACACCAGCCAATTTCAGCCTGTTAAATTGAGGTGTAATCTGTAGTGGGCCTGAGATAATAGTTCAGCCTCCTAAAATCTCTAGGGAGATTCAAATTCTCCCAAATGCTATATACACCTTGTACCTTCTCATACACCAGCCTATTTCAGCCTGTTAAATTGAGGTGTAATCTATAGTGGGCCTGAGATAATAGTTCAGCCTCCTAAAATCTCTAGGGAGATTCAAATTCTCCCCAATACTATATACACCTTGTACCTTGTCATACACCAGCCAATTTCAGCCTGTTAAATTGAGTTGTAATCTATAGTGGGCCTGAGATAATAGTTCAGCCTCCTAAAATCTCTAGGGAGATTCAAATTCTACCCAATACTATATACACCTTGTAACTTGTCATACACTAGCTTATTTCAGCCTGTTAAATAGATGTGTAATCTATAGTGGGCCTGAGATAATAGTTCAGCCTCCTAAAATCTCTAGGGAGATTCAAATTCTCTCCAATACTATATACACCTTGTACCTTGTCATACACCAGACTATTTCAGCCTGTTAAATTGAGGTGTAATCTATAGTGGGCCTGAGATAATTGTTCAGCCTCCTAAAATCTCTAGGGAGATTCAAATTCACCCCAATACTATATACATCTGGTACCTTGTTTTACTCTACCATATAACTGGTGGTATTTTGGGTATATTTTCCCAAAAATGAGGAAGTATGGTGGAAGAGGCTGTGAAAGTGGGTGGGGGTTGCCAGCTGGTACTGATGGTGGTGGGGGTGGTGGTGCTTCTGCTGGTAGTGGCAAAAGCACAATAGCACCTAAGGCAGGAGGTGTTGAGCCTGCGTCATCGTCTGGCTCCACAAGGCCTCGAAGGCTCCCTTTTCTGGGAGTAGGTAAACCGCTTTTAAAGCCGGAGCTTCAGGAACAAGTTTTGACTTACATTGCTGACACAGCCTCCAGCTCTATCGCCTCCTCTTCTGAAGTTACAAAAAATAAAATCAGGAACAACACCTTTCCTTGTGTCCTTCACCCCTACCAAAAGTGAAGGATGCGGCAGGCCACACTACAGATTAGTCCATGGAGCTCTTTTCACATACCATGCCTGGGTTATCAAGTCAAATTGTGAATTCCCCAGTCCAAGATGAATCTGACATGAAGTGTGGGTCGCCAGCCAGGGCAGTGGAGATAATCGGTACCGGGCCGGTGTCTCAGAGGGATGTGTCACGGTGATGGTGACCTGGTCCGTGGCCCTGGGCGTCCATGCAAAGGGGTGAATAACGTTTATAGGTGAATGATACGTGACGCCACCTGTGGTTTCTGATCAGATTGACCAGCACTGCAGTGTTACTTCTCTGGGACAGATGTTGTGGTGCAGCTAAGATGTAGAAGCCCTGCACAGGTAGGGCCGTAGTCGCAGGGCAGATGAAAGAGTTGGTAGATGGTGTGCAGTGCAGGTTGTAGCAGAGCCGTGTGCCAGGCACAGGAGAAAGATGACAGACACAGTCGTGCAGTTCCTTTACCTGTACTTGGTAAGTGCCATCCAGGACCCAGAGTACAGATGGAGGAGTTGGTCAGCCTGGAAGCAAATTAGGAATTCTCTCTCTGCAGAGAGGTAGTGTGGCCTCTGTTCTAGCGCTTATCTGAGGTACTCGCAGTACTGAGTTCACTGAAGTTCCCCCTGTTGACTCTCTTTTGGAACTTTCTCATATGGCAGGCAGCCGTAGCCTTATCCTTGTGGATCACACACGTCGCTGCTGGGGCCTCCGAGCCTTAGTTGGGAACAGAGCATTTACAGCTGCTACTTCCTCCGGTTTCTGCTGCAGGACCGTCAGTGGCCCTACAAACTCGGAGACCGGAATCCGGACCATGCGCTCCAGCTAGGAGTGAGACTTAACTCTGCTCATCCTCCAGCTCCCCTTCTCACGTCCACACACTTCCCCTTCCTTTCACAGACTGCCCTAACTTCCCTCCTCCCGACCACAGAGAGCAGCTCCTCAGCAGTCAGGTTCAGAGCTCTCCCTGCTGGCCTGGAGTGGGAACTGTGTTGTGTGTTGGTTTAACTGCTAGAGAGATCCTTCGATGCTCCCAAGCATGACATCACACTCCCTAGGAGGAAGGTAATGCCACTGTGGCGACCATACTCCTAGGGGCGCCACAAGTGCACTGATGCCCAGCTACTGCTAGATGATTCTGCTGGTACATTGACCCAGACCACTACATTCCCCTCGCACTCTACACAGCCAGAATCTGACCCTGATGAAACTCAGGTTACCCTTTCCGCATACTATACCACCTTACACGGTGACAAAGAGGAAGGTGCAGATGAAAGTGCAGATTCGGCCCACCCGCCGTCAGACACACCGCCGTACTATGAGGGACCCTGTGCCAGTGCCGTCGCCAACGAGTGGGCCCCCCCTGCTTGCTCAGGATGACAGCACTTGCAAAGTTGAAATGCTTACCTCTCCCTGCTCCACCGCCGTGACATCTTCTGCTTTTCCTGACAGTGACATTCTAGTCAGAGAGCGCAATGACATCACGTCTGTATGCCCTCTGCCTAAACAGTCCAAGTGCAGAGAGATGGAAGATGGGGACGGCGAGGAGTCCAGAGTACAGGGATTCCCTAGCGAGGAGACTTATTTAATTGTTTTAAAGGTTGGGAGCAATTTTTGGGGAGCACTATACTCTGGAGAATGATATATGGGGCCCACCATACACTGGAGCATTCCAAAGGTGGACATCAGACACTGGAGCAGCATTTACAGGGCCCATAATACACTGAAGCATTAAAAATGGGGCCCATTATATATGGAGCATTATTTGGGCCCATAAGACACTGGAGCATTATCCATGGGGCCCATCATATACTGGAGCATTGTAAATGGGGCAGATTATATATGGAGCATTATTTGGACGAATCGTACACTCGAGCTTCAACTGTGAGGCCCATCATATGCTGGAGCTTTCCAAATGGGGGACATCAGACACTGGAGCAGCATTTACAGGGCCCATTATACACTGGAGCATTAGAAATGGGGCCCTTTATATATGGAGCATTATTTGGGCCCATAAGACAGTGGAGCTTCATCCATGGGGACCAACATATACTGTAGCATTATGTGGAGCTCATCATATACTGTTTCAAACATTATATGGGACCAATGATTCTGTATGGAGAAATATATGGGCCTCATTACTCTGTATAGCGCACTATGCGGTGGCCATAATACTGTATGGAGTTATATAATGTCCGTTTTTGGAGCTATTGGAGAATTTAAAATGGATATCAGTCATGTGATGTAAGAAGTGAAGTATTTTTCATTGTACTATACCGCTATTTCTCTGCCATATCGGAGCATCATGAGTTGTGGTATGTGTTAAAGGAGCCCAGTGACACTCTTTGGCCCTGGGCCCATGAAAATTTGGAGCCAGCCCTACCCCCCCACAACTTTAGCCAAATAACCCCCAGTTTTCAATGCCTAACTATTATTATAAAGTAAATTAAGGTTGACAAGCTTCAGTAATCAGAATTGATGTTTTTGGCATTAAAATGGGCACTGTAGGTGTGTTTCCTGTCCTCCACTCCCTGCCGACTTTTCTTCTCCATTGACTTGCATTGGGTTTCGTGTTTCAGTCGACCTTCGACTTTTCATGATAATCGGCAGATTGCGTTTGACCCGACTTTTGCGAAAGTCGGGTTTCATGAAACCCGACTCGACCCGAATAAAGGTAAAGTCGCTTGTCTCTAGTAATGAGTACTGTAGAGTCAGAGAGAACGGGAGCAGATGAGGGGTGACTGGAAACATTTTTAATAGTAAGGTATTATAGAAGATAAACCTGTTTGCAAAACAGATAATTCAGCAATACTGAGAGATCCAGTTTGAATATTTATAACCAGTGATTCAGTGCCTGAGAACGAATGACCCTTATTGAGTCTATGTCCCCTCTTACACTGACCCCCTCATCTGGTCCTCTTCAACTCGTTTGCTTTTTTTGTTGTCCTAAAAAAAGGGGCTGTAGATGTACAGTTCCTTTGCTTGGTCTCTGAATCCGAATAGAAGTGTAGTAGTAGATTTGGAATATCTTGAAGTGGCTTGTTGAGAAGTATATCCATCCTGCCAACCCGGTCTTGTAGGTAGTCATCCGTGTTTCTCATAAATTTTGCTCTCTTTATTTTCCATGTCACTGCAGTTTTGTTTAGTATTGATTTTAATTCTAGTCTTCAGTGTATTTAGATCCTTTGGAGAAGTATTAGAAGCTTGTTGGGATTCTATGTTAAAAATCTGGAGTCTGAACTGAAAATGTAAATTAATGTGTATGCACAATGTAAGTGCATATTAACACATGACCATTAACCAGAGAAAACAAAAAACAAAAACACAAATATCCTAAACTAAAAAGTAAAAAATAAACTGCAAATAATGCATAAAGTAATAATAATAATAAGGGTATTTAGTAAACATAATTTTGATCAAAATAATGTATAAGCCATACCGCCACGTCACGGCAACCCTTGTGGGACAGTCCTACTCTAGTATTTAAAACCTTTTCACTTGCCAAGTGACGTAAATGTGAACAAGGATCGAGCGGCTGAACCACTAGTAACAGTTTAGGCCAGACAGGATGGCTTTCCCAGCTCAGAAAGAGGGCGGTCACACCCATATATGCACAGAATGCACAATGAAATGAATAAAAAACTGGAGTCTGAACTGAAAAAGTAAATTAATGTGTATGCACAATGTAAGTGCATATTAACAAATGACCATTAACCAGAGAAAACAAAAAACAAAAACACAAATATCCTAAACTAAAAAGTAAAAAATAAACTGCAAATAAAGCATAAAGGTAATAATAATAAGGGTATTTAGTAAACATAATTGTGATCAAAATAATGTACAAGCCATCCCGACATGTCACGGCAACTCTTGTGGGACAGCGATAAACACGGTCTTGTAGGTAGTTGTCAGTGTTTCTCATAAATTTTGCTCTCTTTTTATTTTCCGTGTCACTGCAGTGTTGTGTAGTATTGATTTTAAATCTAGTCTTCAGTGTATTTAGATCCTTCGGAGAAGTAGTAGAAGCTAGTTAGGATTCTATGTTAATAGTTTGTTCCCTTGCACTGTAAGACTCTGCACATCTCTTACTGCGCCTGCCTGAATCAATGGTGGACACCGCTCTCAGCATTTCCTATGTTCTTAGAGATATTCGCAAGCTGGTATGTCTTTGTTACTTTGTCTAAGAGCTCATTACTATGACATTTTTTCCATACTATGTCGTTTTTTTAAGATGCCTCTCTTTCCTTTCTTTTACAAACTTTTTGTCATACAATTGGATCTTAGGGTGTTTCTCCACACATATAAGATTGCGAACATATAATGTCTAAATGTTGTTTTCTGCATTAATTATAGTAATGAACGCTAATTGCTGTATATGTATTTATGTTAATTAGAGTTGAGCGAAACGGGTCATTCAAATTCAAAAATAGCCGACTTTAGCTAGTCGGGTTTCGCTGATCGAAACCCGACCATAGCGTGAGGTCGGTCATATGGTCGCCGATCAGAGCGCCAAAGTTGCGCTTCAAGTAATGCTTCCAACGCCTTTTCTCAGCCAATGAAGGTGGACGCACACTGTGGGCAATGCGATGACATGGGCAGTAGCCACTACCATCTTAGAGAAGGGCACTGAAGTGACTGGCTGGCTTTATGTGGCGTCACAGTGGGTATAAAAGGCTGTGACCGCCGACCGCCATGTTACTTTTGCCGATCTTAGAATACGGAGAGATGCTGCTACTGATTCTGAACAGGGAGAGCGTTAGGCAGGGAAGAATAAAAAAAAAGTGCTTCTGCTGATAGCGCTTTTCACTGTACAGTTAGTGTGCAGTGAAAGGGGAGGATTTTTGTTGTGTGCAGCAGCGTTGGTGGTGATTAGACTGCCTTTTAAGGCTACCTGCTAGCTGCATTGCTGTGTGCACACTGCTGTTCAAACTGCTTTTTTCAAAGCACTCCAACTTTTATTATTTTGCCCTGGTGAGTTACTGAGCGTTCATTTTTTCACACACCGTATAGCGGTGTATGCTCCTCACACACTACCGTGTACCAGCTGGTATCACAAACAAATAGAAGCTATCTGGGTGTGACTCTGGAAGAAAAAGCCGAGGAGTTTTTCCGTTTTTCCAGACCTACACCTTAGAGTGCTGTCCGCTTTTCAAACAGTTTTGTATATCTGCTGTTTGATCACGGTCAAAACTAGACAGAGACAGCGTGTGTCAGTCCCTATACAAATAGACGGAGATTGACAATTTTCCATACAGACACCGTATAGCGGTGTATGCTCCTCACACACTAGCGTGTAACGGCTGGTATCACGGACAAATATAAGCTATCTGGGTGTGACTCTGGAAGAAAAAGTAGAGGAGTTTTTCCATTTTTCCAGACCTACACCTTAGAGTGCTGTCCGCTTTTCAAACAGTTTGGTATATCTGCTGTTTGAACACATTTTCCCAAACATGAGGAAGTATGGTGGAAGAGTCCGCGGACGTGGGCAGGTGGACGCAGCTGGTACTGATGGTGGTGGTGCATCGGCTGGTTCTGGCAAAACCACAATAGCAGCTAAGGCAGGAGGTGTTGAGCCTGCGTAATCGTCTGGCCCAAGAAGGCCTGTAAGGTTGCCTTTTCTTGGAGTAGGAAAACCGCTTTTAAAGTTGGAGCATCAGGAATAGCCACCAGCTCTATTGCCTCCTCTTCTGAACGTTCGAAACCTGCAAGCACGGAGTCATCAGTACAGGGTTCTGCTCAGGAAAAACACCTTTCCTTGTGTCCTTCACCCCCACCAAAAGTTAAGGATGTGGCAGCCCACACTTCAGATTACTCTATGGAGCTCTTTTCACATACCATGCCTGGGTTATTCAGTCAAATCCAGAATTCCCCAGTCCAAGATGAATCTGACATGGAGTGCACTGATGCACAGCCACTGCTAGATGATTCTGCTGGTACATCGACCCAGAGTACTACATTGCCCTCGCAGTCTATTGAGCCAGAATCTGACCCTGATGAAACTCAGGTGCCCCTTCCCGCATACTATACCACCTTACACGGTGACACAGAGGAAGGTAAAGAGGAAGGTGCAGATGACTTTGAAGAGGAGGTGATGGATGACCCAGTTCGTGACCCGGATTGGCATCCATTGGGGGAGGAGGGCCACGCTGGCAATAGTCCAGATAAGGAGAAGGATCCGCAGCAGGCATTGACATCGCAGCAGTGGTTATCTACCAGGCCTGTAGCTGTCCAAAAACGTGGAACAAAAACTAAAAGAGTTGCAGGACAGCTTGGCCAGACGGTCAACTTAGCACAGCGTGCAAAGCCAGAAAATGTATACCATAGTAGGGAGAATACAGTGTGGCACTTCTTTGTCCAAAATCCTACTGATGAGGCAAAGGTTACCTGTAAGAAGTGTGGAAGGACCTTTAGCCGAGGTAAGCAACTCAGAAATTTGAATACAAGTTGCATGCTTAGACATTTACCGTATTTTTCGCTTTATAAGACGCTCCGGATTATAAGACGCACCCCAAATTTTGAGGAGAAAAATAGGAAAAAAACTTTATTTTTAATAAAATGGTGGTGCATCTTATAATCCATGCGTCTTATTGCTTTCCAGGGGTGGTGATGGAGGAGGCCGGAGTGGAACATTGCTGCTGGGATGAGGGGGTGTTTTGATGTGCAGCGTGCCGCTGCCGGTGTCTGTTACTGCCGCAGCCCTCTGTCCCCTGATGCTTGCCACCACCGCCACGCTCTGTCCCCCGGTGCCTGCTTGCCACCACCGCCGCACTCTGTCCCCCAGTGCTTGCCACCACCGCCACGCTGTCCCCCGGTGCCTGCTTGCCACCACCGCCGCGCTCTCCCCCGGTTCTTACCGCCACCACCGCGCTCTGTCCCCCCGGTGTTTGCCGCCATCGCCGCGCTCTGTCCCGTTCTGAGGGTACTTGCCGCGGCACTCTGTGCCCTGATGCTGCCGCTGCGCTGTCCGCCACCGCCGCGCTCCTGTCCCCCGGTGGTTTCTTCCGCCCCACCGCCGCCGCCGCGCTCTGTCCCGTTCAGCGTGGGGGGGTCTCTGTCGCTCCATGCCTGCTTTCTTCCTGGAAAATGGCCGCCGCGCATGCGCAGACGGACATCTCGGCACTGAAATCTCGGGAGATGAGATTTCAGCGCTGAAATCTCATCTCCCGAGATTTCAGTGCCGAGATGTCCGTCTGCGCATGCGCGGCGGCCATTTTCCAGGAAGAAAGCAGGCATGCAGCGACAGAGACCCCCCCACGCTGAACGGGACAGAGCGCGGCGGCGGCGGTGGGGCGGAAGAAACCACCGGGGGACAGGAGCGCGGCGGTGGCGGACAGCGCAGCGGCAGCATCAGGGCACAGAGTGCCGCGGCAAGTACCCTCAGTGGCAGCGCAAATGTATATCCTCTTTGTAAGACGCACCCCCTTTTTCCCCTCAATTTTGGGGGAAAAAAAGTGCGTCTTACAAAGCGGAAAATACGGTAATCAACATGCACTTGCAAGCGTGGACGGACTACAAAACCTCAGGTAGCACATGTGCACCTGCTCCGACTGCTCATTTCTCCCTCTCTAAGACCACCGCCACCGTTAAGCACACCACCAGCACTAAATGTGGAGGTGTCGTCGCAAGGCCAAAGCACTCAGGGAATCACAATGGTTTTGCAACACAATACTGAATCTAGGCCATCACCAACCCCCTCTCACTCCGTCCGGTCCACCGCTACTTCCCCCATATGCAGCTCTCCAGTCCAGCTCACCCTACCAGACACTCTGAGTAGGACAAGAAAGTACTCATTGTCTCATCCGCGTACACTTTGAATGCCTACATTGCCACACTAATCTCATTAGAAATAAAGCCCTACCGTTTGGTTGAAAGCGAAACTTTCTGCGACCTCATGGCGTACGCTGTCCCATGCTATGACCTACCCAGTCGGCACTTCTTTTCTCGAATAGCCATCCCTGCCTTCCACAGACATGTGAAAGACCACATTGTCCATGCACTAAAACAGTCAGTGAGTGGAAAGGTGCACCTCACAACAGATGCATGGACCAGTAGGCATGGCCAGGGCGGTTACGTGTCCATCACTGCGCACTGGGTTAATGTCGTGTATGCAGGCTCCACTGGGGACAGCGGCAGAGGAACAGTGCTACCTAGCTCGCGGTAAAGGAAACAGTTGGCTGTAGGCTTTTGATCCTCCTCCTCTATCAGCGAAAGCTCTCCACAGAGCGCAGTCGTACGAGCACTCCATCCGCAGCTGGCAGTGTTGCACTCGTGGTGTCCTACTATCGAACAGCTAGTGGTAAGCATCAGCAGGCTGTGGTAAAGATGATGTCTTTGGGCGACAACAGACACACCGCGGAGGTACTGGCCGACTACTTGCAGCAACAAACTGAGTCATGGCTGGGCAGTCTACATCTTGAGGCAGGCAAGGTAGTCAGTGATAACGGCCGTAATTTTGTGGCAGCCATAGCCCGTGCAAAGCTCACACACATACCTTGGCTCACACTTTGAACCTGGTGATGCAGTGCTTCCTTAATAATTATCCGGAGTTAACATCCCTGCTCCATAAGGTGCAAAGACTGTGCTGGCACATTCGTTGCTCAAGCGTCCACTCCACTCGTATGCAGAAGCTGCAGTGACTGCTCCACCTCCCCAAGCACCGCCTAATCATAGATGTTGCAACAAGGTGGAACTCCACCCTGCACATGGTTGAGAGGCTGTGCGAACAGAGGCAGGCTGTAGTTTGAGGGAAGACATGGAATTGTCGGGTGTGCAGTGGTCAAAGCTGAAAGACCTCTGTAAAGTCCTTCAGTGTTTTGAGGAATGCACACGGCCGGTAAGCGCAGATGACACCATCATAAGCATGAGCATCCCACTTTTGCATCTGCTCATGCAAAGTTTGACGCACATTAAGGATCAGGCGCCTGCAGTGGAGGAGGAGGAGGGAAGCCTTGATGACAGTCAGCCATTGTCTGGTCAGGGAACTGTCATGGATGAGGTGGAGGAAGAAGAGGAAGAGGAGGAGGATGAGGGGGATGATTATTTTGGGCAGGAGGATGCTTCTCAGGGGGCAAGAGAAAATGTTGGCATTCCAAGGTCAGGTACAGTGTTTGTGCGTGACTGTAGGGATGTGGATTTGCCGGAAAGTGTTCCTCCACCCACCACTGGCAGTGCATCATTGACACCTGGAACATTGGCCCACATGTGCGATTATGCCTTGTGGATCCTAAAAAGGGACCCCCAGAGTACCAAAATGATGAGGGATGACGACTACTGGCAATCCACGCTACAAGGGCAAATCACACAACATCATGCCACAGGAGAACCTAGAGATCATATTGGCTAACAAACAAGCAACTCTGGTAAATGGCTTGTTTGAGGCTTTCCCAGAACACAGAAGCGGTGCAGGTTCTTCCACGAGCTGTAGTGGTCACTATAGACGAGGTGTTCGTGTTGCACACAGCCGAAGTGGCGTTGGAGAAAGGGGTTTAATGACCATGTGGTGGAATGATTTCTCTAGTACCGCTCACTCGACTGCTAATACTGCATCGATTAAAATTGACAGGAGACAGCAGTCAACAATGGTTACAAACTACTTCTCCTCCCATATCGATGATCTCTCTCACAGGAAATTTCCCTTTGACTATTGGGCCTCTAAACTGGACGCCTGGCCTGAATTGGCACAATATGCCTTACAGGAGCTCGCTTGCCCTGCTGCTAGTGTGTTATCTGAAAGAGTCTTCAGTGCTGCTGGATCAATCCTGACAGAAAAAAGGACCTGTCTGTCTACCCAAAATGTTGATGATCTAACCTTCATTAAAATGAACCATGCATGGGTTTCAAAGGATTTTGTCCCACCTTCCCCTGATGACACATAGGTTGCCAGAAAACTGCCTCGCTTTTGTCCTCCTCTTCCTCGGACTTGCCCAATTCTGCCCTTTGCAGCACCTGAATGTCCAGCCAACACATCAACATATGCCATTTTTTAAACCTCCCTAAGTGGGCTGCCCACCCTCCCCCACAATGGCTCGGGTCAACACCTGCCGCACCCGGGCAAGTGCCGTTGCTCTGAACAAGTGGATGGGCCCACAGATGGCCAACAACACTGGCACAGGGCCCCTCATAGTACAATACAGTGTCTCTGACGGTGGGGGGGCCCACTCGCCGTCATACACACCAGCATACTATGAGGGGCCCTGTGCCAGTACCGTCGACCACGAGTGTGCCCCCCTGCTTGGTCATGGCCACAGCACTTGCAAGTTGCAATACTTACCTCTCCCTGCTCTACCGCTGTTTAGTCTGGGCAGTTAAATCCTTCACAAGGACGGCCACTAGAAATTTGGTTTATTGATCGATGATGGGTAAGATGTAGCTATGGCCTTTCCTGCTGGCCTCTACCTTCAGATGATCAATGGCTACCATTTGTAATGGACGTCAACTTACAAACGGATGCAGTGGTGCTTTATGATCACCTTTCACAGTTGTGATAGTCACAGACGTGTGACATTCCTGCCACCATTTTTCAATGTCTCCTCTCATGCCAATCCAATAGAATCACCTACGGTCTGTGGCTTCTGTCTTTTGCACTACAAAATGACCATACACATCATGATAGGCAGTGAGGACCATGTCTACATCTCTCCCTGTGATCACAGTTTGATGAAGACGAGTAACTGTGATGTGATCCATGCTACTGTGATAAAGCAATTCTTTCTTCACAAAGAACCGTTTTCACTCTCTCCACAGATACAGTAATTGAGGTTCTGCATCGCCTCTGCAATAACTACCGGGAGGTTTTCCTGCGATGAGTAATTCCCAAATTTCTGCTAACACTCGACTTTCCATCTGTACTTGTATCCATGTAGTTTCCAGTAGCAGAGAGTCAGGACTGGCTTACTGAGATTGAAATATATACGAAGATTTAAAAGTACCACAACACTGTATACTGTTGTATGCTTCGACTACCTTTCCTTTTTTCTACTTGTTAAATTCTGGTGTAATTCATACTGAGCCTGTGAGTGTCTGTGTCTGACTCCGGATGTATAAACAGAAATTTAAAATTACCCCTAGACTGAATACACCTAGTATGTGCTGATACAGTACCTTTGTTCAAAATTTTGTATTACGGTATCAGCCATTGTGAGTGAGCGTGTGTGGTTTACGCCTTCTATATATACCGTGAATCGGAGATACCAATTTTTACCCTATACTCAATACAGCTTGTATCTTGTTATACAGTACCTTTGTTCGACATTTAGTATTACGGTCAAATCCATACTGAGTAAGCATCTGAGACTGACTACGGGACTATGTTTGCGAAGATTTCAATTGTACCCTATAATATATATACTTGCTATCTTGTTATCCAGTACCTTTTTTACAACATTTTTTATTATGGTCAAACCCAGACTGAGTGAGCGTCTGAGGGTGACTCCGGAAAGATATACCGAGATTTCAAATTTGGCCAACATTGTATACAGCTGTATGCTTGTGTTACATTACCCATTTACAGCTTTTCATATTATTGTGTAATCCATACTGGGCCTGAGAGCGTTTGTGTCTGCCTCCTGAAATGTATACAGAGATTCAGAATGTTTACACTATACTATATATACTTTGTATCTGGTGATACTGTACCCTTTTTCACCTTTTTATTTTATTGGGTAATCCATACTGAGCCTGTGAGCGTCTGTATATGACTCATGAAATATATACGGAGATTTACTGTTATACCTAGATTGTATAGAGCTGTACGCTTCTGATACAGTATCATATATCTGCTGGGATTTTGGATCAATTTTCTAAAACATGAGGAAGTATGGTGGAAGAGGATGCAGACATGGGCATGGGGGGCCACCTGGTACTGATGGTGGTGGTGGTGCATCTGCTGGTAGTGCCAAAAACACAATAGCAGCTAAGGCAGGAGGTGTTGAGCCTGCATCATGGTGTAGCTCTGGAAGGCCTGTAAGGCTCCGTTTTCTGGGAGTAGGTAGACTGCTTTTAAAGCCAGAGCATCAGGAACTGTTTTTGGCTTACATTGCTGAAACAGCCTCCAGCTCTATTGCCTCCTCTTCTGAAGTTTAAAAAAATGCAAGCACTGAGTCGTAAGTGCGGGCTTCTGGTCAGGAGCAACCACTTTCCTTATGTCCTTCACCCACACCAAAAGTGAAGGATGCGGCAGCACACACTTCAGATTACTCCATGGATCTCTTTTCACATACCATGCCTGGGTTAATTAAAAATGGGCGTGGAGGAATGCTAGGGGAGGGAGGTGCCGGACAATGGCCGTTTCGCGATTACTCGCTTCTACGGGTCCACCTCCCTCCCCTAGCATTCCTTCACGTCCTGCATGTCCACACATTTGATGGAAATTATGTGAAATAAAGACTCACAGTTTTTCAGCTACATTGGTGAGTGCTGCATATTTCTTCTTTTTTTGCTTCACATTGAAATATTCATGTTCTTTTATGCAAGCACCTCCATTTTTTGACTGAATCATATGCTGCAATACTTCAGATAAAGAGCTCCGTCTGGTAATGTGGTGATTTGTGTGCCCTAGTATGCCATTCATCTGTTTGCTCTTTGCTGGGATAATTAAAAATGGGGCCCATCATATACTGGAGCATTCAAAATGGGGGACATCTGACACTGGAGCATCATCCATGAGGCCCATCATATACTGGAGCATTCTAAATGGGGCAGATCAGACACTGGAGCAGCATCTATGGGGCACATGATACACTGGAGCATTAGAAATGGGGCCCATTATATATGGAGCATTATTAGGGCCCATAAAACACTGGAGCATCATCCATGAGGCCCATCATATAATGGAGCATTCCAGATTGGGGAAATTAGACACTGGAGCAGCATTTACGGGGGCCCATTATACACTGGAGCATTAGAAATGAAGCCCATTATATGTGGAGCATTATTTGGGCCCATAACACACTGGAGCATCGTCCATGGGGACCATCATATACTGTAGCATTATGTGGAGCTCATCTGATACTGTATGGAACATTATATGTGGCCAGTTATTCTGTATGGAGAAATATACGGGGCTCATTATTCTGTATGGCGCACAATGTGGTGGCCATAACACTGTATGGAGTAATATACTGTCCTTTTTTTGAAGTATTTGTCATTGTACTATACCTATATTTCTGTGCCGTATCGGAGCATCATGAGTTGTGGTATTTGTTAAAGGGGTGCACTGACACTCTTTGGCCCAGGGCACACGAAAACCTGGAGCCAGCCCTACCCCCCCACAACTTTAGCCAAATAACCCCCAGTTTTCAATGCGTAACTATTATTAGGAAGTAAATTAAGGTTGACAAGCTTCCGTAATAAGAATTGATGTTGTTGGCATTGAAATGGGCGCTGTAGGTGTGTTTACTGTCCTCCACTCCCTGCCGACTTTGCTTCCCCATTGACTTGCATTGGGTTTCGTGTTTCAGTCGGCCTCCGACTTTTCCCTATAGTCAGCCGATTTTGTTCGACCCAACTTTTGAGAAAGTCGGGTTTCATGAAACCCGACTCGACCATAGAAAAGGTAAAGTTGCTCATCTCTAATGTTAATGTCTGTCTTTATAAATATGTTTCAGTCTTTATGCAGTATACTGAGGAAAGTCTAATGCAGACCAAAACGTTTGTGAACATTTTTTTGGACTACAATTTTAAAAATTTGAAAACTGATCAGGCAGTTTATTATTCAAGTCAGTAGAATTACAGTGACACCACATTTATATTTTTTTGTGTTTTGGCAATTTTTACAAAATAAAAACTATTTTTTAGAAAAAAAATAATTATTTTTGCATCACTTGAGAGCTAAAACTTTTTTGCTTTTCTGCAGGTGGAGCTTTGTGGCAATTGGTTTTTTTGCAGGACAAGACGCTGTTTTCAGAGATACCATCCTTATTTACATTAGTCTTTTTCATCACGTCGTGTTTTATTCCACTTTTTTTGGGAGGTATGATGATACAGCATTGTTTTTTTACCTAGTTTTTAATTTATTTTTTTTTTACGGTGTTTACCAAAAGGGTAAAACGTAGAATGTATCAAGGGATATAAACGACAAAATATAATATGGGTGATCAGTTTTAATTAAAACCCGCTATAATGCAGGTCTATAGACAATATAATATAAGTCATACAAAGATGAATTCAAAAACAGAAAAGCATAACGTCATACGCAACCCATGGTTCTCAATAATCAGGATCAAATTTGACTATATGCTAATAATCCACAGGCTCCATCCCATTTATAAAGGCAGCCCCATTCGGGAATACCCAAAATAGGGGTTGCAAGATTTAATGTAAGCAGCCAGAAAAAATAAAAGCATGATGATGACTGCGCATGGAATACTGATCCATCGGTGTACAGATTTATGGGCTAGCATTCTGTATTTCATGATTAGTTTTGTTGTTATCAATGACTATACTCATGTATATGCACTATGATCTGTACCTTGACCTAAGTACACCATCATTATATTGATTTGCCATTATTATCATGATATCTATGTATGAGGGGAGTTTGTTGTAGGGTTATATTATTAACCCTTCAGGGTTCAATTTCACTGTCATATAGTGACTTTTAATTGTTTTTATGGTGTTTTGGTCTGTCTTGACAATTAATAAAATTTGTATTATTTTTATTCAGTGTGTGATCCCATTGTTATGGTCAGTAGCTTTTTCTTGTTTCCTTATTGATACTTTATACTGACTATTGGTGTATCTCCGCATGCATTATTGGTGGTGCCCTCCTTCTCTGTATTGTTAGTAAAGTACCAGGAGAACTAATTCACAAACCTAATATAAGAAAAGGAAGATATCGCCATTAATAATTTATCTGGATGCCTACTTACTGCTGATCAAATCCAAGTAATTGGAAGAGGCTTTAATTTTTTTTCCCTCTACTGATTTCAAATTTTACAATACAATTTTTGATATGAATAATTTCATCAGGCTGCTTACTGTCAAATATTATTTGGCTACACATGGAGAAAATGAGGTCAAACAAATAACCTCAAAGTGTGATCAGACAACTAAAGAATATTCCACATTGTGCATTAATGAGCAACTGACGGTATTGAATCTACAAGAACTCTATTCACACCAAAAGCAGTGGTTATCTCTTGATGGATGATGTATTTCATGATACGACAAAAAATCTAGAATTTTATCCTACACATTCTAGAGCTGAGGCAGTAGAGAATTTCCAAAATGTAGTTGTATCAGAATTGAAAATTTCACATATTAACCTTCAAAGAATAAAATCTCATCCAACTGTCAGGGAAAGAAATGCTCTCAAAGAATTACAAAAAAATTCCTATTTCACAATGTATCAGATAAGGCAAGTTCTATCACAATGTAGGGCAGTGCTCTATGAAAAAGAAATTATGAATATGCTTTTTGACGACTAAATTTATCGAAAACTGGAAAAGAATTAAACTCATTCTTTCAAACTCATCTAAAATTATTGTTCGGTCCTCACTTATGGAAGCAGATTAGGTGCACAGCTCAGCAGTCAGTATCACACAGGAGAGGATTAGGTGCACAGCTCAGCAGACATTATCACACAGGATAGGGTTAGATACACAGCTCAGAAACAGGATGTGCCAAAGCAGAGGACATTTTCATTCCAAGAATTCCACTCAAGAGTTGGAACTGCCAAAATCTGTTCATCTTTGCACCGAAAGGAAAAACCAGAAATTTGAATGAGTTGAAAATAAAATACTATCAATACTTGGGTAATCGTTTAGTTAATTTGTGCTGCAAACCTGTGGTGTTGAATATATGATGTGAAATGATTTTATGTGCAATATAATCATTATAATTTGTTATAACTAAACACAGTTAGTTACTATGCCCAGGCAACGCCGGGCTCTTCAGCTAGTATCTAATATATTATATATATTATATATGTTATATATTTAATATATTAATATATTATATATATATACATATCATACATATAATATAAATATACTAAAAATATATATGTATATATATATCTAATATATAAAGCTCAAGTGTGTGTATGTATGTGTGTGTATGTCCGGGATTGGCATCCGCACCGTCGCAGATACAGCCACAAAATTTGGCACAGTCACACGTCTGGACCCCGAGAGTGTCCTAGGCTATGTTGTGAGGCGAAATTTTAACCCTGTGCATTCCAATTCACCAAACAATTTTGCCCCTATCTACATCATGGGGAAAAAGTGTGTGTATCAAGCCCCGCCCCTCATTATGATTTCATAATGGTTGACTATGGGATGGAGGATGTGTGATGGGTATATGGGCACTGGACTATGGGATGGAGGATATGTATGACAGGTATATGGGCACGGGACTATGGGATGGAGGATGTGTGATGGGTATATGGGCACTGGACTATGGGAAGGAGGATATGTATGACGGGTATATGGGCATGGGACTATGAGATGAAGGATGTGTGATGGGTATATGGGCACTCGACTATGGGATGGCGAATATGTATGATGGGTATATGGGCATGGGACTATAGGATGGAGGATGTGTGATGGGTATATGGGCACTCAACTATGGGATGGAGGATATGTATGATGGGTATATGGGCATGGGCCTATGGGATCGTGGATATGTATGATGGGTATATGGGCACGGGACTATGGGATGGAGGATAATTATAATTTGCTATAACTAACCACAGTTAGTTACTGTGCCCGGGCAGCGCCGGGCTCTTCAGCTAGTCTAATATATAAAGTTGAATATGTGTGTGTGTATGTTTGTATTTATGTATGTGTGTATGTGCAGGATTGGCATCTGCACAGTCACAGCTACAGCCACAAAATTTTGCACAGTCACACGTCTGGACCCCGAGAGCGTCATAGGCTATGTTGTGAGGTAAAATTTCAACCCTGCGCGTTCCAATTCACCAAACAATTTTGCCCTTAGGTACATAATGGGGAAAAAGTGTATGTATGTTTATATGTATGTGTGTATGTCCGGGATTGGCATCTGCACTGTCGCAGCTACAGCCATAAAATTTTGCACAGTCACACGTCTGGACCCCGAGAGCGTCATAGGCTATGTTGTGAGGCGAAAATTTAACCCCGCGCGTTCCAATTCACAAAACAATTTGGCCTATTATTCTTATTATTTCTACGGTGTTATCATCCTTCTGTAAAGCTGGAAATAACACAATTTATTACCGTGCCAACACAGACCACCCTCTGAAACAGACTGCAGGGGGAGCCCAGTATCACACAGGATACGATTAGAAACAAGCTCAGCAGTCAGTATCACACAGGATAGGAATAGATACACAGCTCTGCACGCAGTATCACACAGAATACATTTTAGTATTAGATACATGGCTTAGCAGACAGTATCACACAGAATAGGATTAGATACACGGCTCAGCAGTCAGTTTCACACAGGATAGGATTAGATACACAGCTCAGCAGTCAGTATCACACAGGATAGGGTTAGATACACGGCTCAGCAGACGGTATCACACAGGATAGGATTAGATACACAGGTCAGCATGCAGTATCACACAGGATAGGATTAGATACACGGCTCAGCTGTCAGTATCACACAGGATAGGATAAGATACACAGCTCAGCAGTCAGTATCACACAGGATAAGATTAGATACATGGCTCTGCAGTCAGTATCACACAGGATAGGATTAGATACACGGCTGAGCAGTCAGTAACACACATGATAGGATTAGGTACACGGCTCAGCAGTCAGTATCACACAGGATAGGGTTAGTAACATGGCTCAGTAGACAGTATCACACAGGATAGGATTAGATACACTGCTCAGCAGTCAGTATCACACAGGATAGGATTAGATACATTGCTGAGCAGTCAGTAACACACGATAGGATTAGATACACAGCTCAGCAGAAAGTATCACACAGGAGAGGATTAGGTGCACAGCTCAGCAGACATTATCACACAGGATAGGGTTAGATACACAGCTCAGAAACAGGATGTGCCAAAGGAGAGGACATTTTCATTCCAAGAATTCCACTCATTCCATCTGATTTGTTTTTTGATTTTATACGCCTCCAGTTTCCAGTTCAACTGCTATATGCAATGTCCATTAACAATGCTCAGGGACAGTCCTTGAAATTAGTAGGGATCGATTTGCAATCTCCATGCTTTTCTCATGGTCAACTTTACGTGATCTGTTCAAGAGTTGGAACTGCCAAAAATCTGTTCATCTTTGCACCGAAAGGAAAAACCAAAAATCTTGAATGAGTTGAAAATAAAATACTATCAATACTTGGGTAATCGTTTAGTAATCTGTAGTGTTGAATATATGATGTGAGATGTTTTTATGTGCAATATAATCATTATAATTTGTTATAACTAACCACAGTTGGTTACTATGCCCAGGCAATGCCGGGCTCTTCAGCTAGTATATTCATGTATACAGTCATGGCCAAAAGTTTTGAGAATGACACAAATATTAATTTTTACAAAGTCTACTGCTTCATTTTTCCTAATGGCAATTTGCATATACTCCAGAATGTTATAAAGAGTGATCAGCTTAACAGCAATTACTTGCAAAGTCAATATTTGCCTAGAAAATGAAAATTATCCCCCAAAACACATTTCAACATCATTGCAGCCCTGCCTTAAAAGGACCAGCTAACATCGTTTCAGTGATTGCTCCATTAACACAGGTGTGGGTGTTGATGAGGACAGGGCTGGAGATCAATCTGTCATGATTAAGTAAGAATGACACCACTGGACACTTTAAAAGGAGGCTGGTGCTTGGCATCATTGTTTCTCTTCTGTTAACCATGGTTATCTCTAAAGAAACACGTGCAGTCATCATTGCACTGCACAAAAATGGCCTAACCGGGAAGAGTATCACAGCTAGAAAGATTGCACCTCAGTCAACAATCTATCGCATCATCAAGAACTTCAAGGAGAGAGGTTCCCTTGTTGCCAAAAAGGCTCCAGGGCGCCCAAGAAAGACCAGCAAGTGCCAGGACCGTCTCTTAAAAGTGTTTCAGCTGTGGGATCGGGCTACCAGCAGTGCAGAGCTTGCTCAGGAATGGCAGCAGGCAGGTGTGAGTGCATCTGCACGCACTGTGAGGCGGAGACTCTTGGAGCAAGGCCTGGTCTCAAGGAGGGCAGCAAAGAAGCCACTTCTCTCCAGGCAAAAAACATCATGGACAGACTGATATTCTGCAAGAGGTACAGGGAGTGAACTGCTGAGGACTGGGGTAAAGTCATTTTCTCTGATGAATCCCCTTTTCGATTGTTTGGGACATCTGGAAAATGGCTTATTCGAAGAAGACCAGGTGAGCGCTACCACCAGCCTTGTCTCATGCCAACTGTCAAGCATACTGAAACCATTCATGTGTGGGGTTGCTTCTCAGCCAAGGGAATGGGCTCTCTCTCAGTCTTGCCTAAAAACACAGCCATGAATAAAGAATGTCCTCTGTTATGATTGAGTCACCGTAGGAGGCAAAAATAGAAATGCTAGCTAAGTCCAGAAAACCAGAGAAGTTGGCAGCTATCGGATTGCAGACCCCTGAACCTATCAACACAACTAGCAGTAGCTGTGGGGGGCTCCTACGATGCCCTAGGCCCCTCGATCACAGCCGGAGGACTACATAGCCTAAAGACAGAAAGGGAAATCTAAACTGCCCCAGAGCAGACCCCAAAGCAAAAGGCAGCCCCCCACATATAATGACGGTGAAGCAAGAAGAAAGAACAAAACACAGGCAGAAAGATAGACTGAGCAAAGATGGGGCCCAAGCTAGCTTAGATAGGAAAGGACAGGAAGGCTGCTGTCTGCAATCCGTGAAAAACCCTATGAAAATAAGAGCCAATAAACTGACAGTAAAAAAAACCCTGAAGACGCTAGGCTTCAAAAAAGGCTATGTCAGCACTCAGGAATATTCTGAAGACAGAGCAACAGGCAAAAGGAGATTCAGCTCACCCCAGCAGGGAATGGCAGAATCCAGAAAAGCAAGGAAAACAAAACACTAATGCAAAAAGACAAAGCAGAAATCTTAGCTTTAGATGAGCAGGAATCAGACTGGTTTCCTAGAAGTCCACAGAGAAATCACCGCAGGCCAGAACGGCGTCGGCAGCCTTATTTCCAGTCATTAACTCCACTCAGCCAGTCATCATCATCAGCCCCAGGTGTTTGACAATCAGGCACACTACCTTTCTTCACCAGAAGAGGGAGTTCCTCGGGCCTCAGTAGTGAAGGGGAAAATGAACTCACAACAGTACCTCCCCCTTGAGGAGGGGTCACCGAACCCTCAACCACGCCATCAGGGCGATCAGGGTGAGCCCGATGAAAGGCACGCACCAATCTTTTGGCATGAATATCAGAGGCAGAGACCCAGGAATTATCCTCCTGACCATAACCCTTCCACTTAACCAAATACTGGAGTCTCCGTCTAGCCAGACGGGAATCCAGTACTTTCTCTACCTCATATTCCATGTTACCTTCAACCAATACAGGGTCTGGAGGTGCAACCCCCGGAACAACAGGTTCAACAAACGTCTTCAACAAAGATTTATGGAACACATTATGGATTTTAAATGTGACAGGAAGAGCCAAACGAAAAGAGACCGGATTAATAATCTCCAAAATCTTGTAAGGTCCAATAAATCTAGGCTTAAACTTAGGAGAAGCCACCTTCATAGCAATATTTTTTGATGATAACCACACCATATCACCAACCTTAAACTGGGGACCAATGGTCCTATGTCGGTTGGAAAACCGCTGGGCCTTTTCCTGGGAGAGAGATAACTTATCCACTACTTGGTCCCAGATCTGGTGCATTCTCTCCACCACAGTGTCAACACCTGGGCAGGCAGAGGGCTCCACCTGCCCTGAAGAAAATCGAGGATGAAACCCAAAGTTACAAAAAAAAGGTGACATCAAAGTGGCAGAACTAGCTCTATTATTTAAAGCAAATTCGGCCAAGGGCAAAAATGAAACCCAATCATCCTGATCAGCAGAAATAAAACACCTCAAATATGACTCCAAGGTCTGGTTTGTTCTCTCTGTCTGCCCATTGGTCTGAGGGTGAAAAGCAGAGGAGAAGGACAACTGAATTCCCAGCTTGGAACAGAAAGTTCTCCAAAATCTAGACACAAACTGGACTTCTCTGTCAGATACAATGTTCTCAGGAATCCCGTGCAAGCGAACCACCTGTTGTAAAAACAGGGGCACCAATTCAGAGGAAGACGGCAACTTAGGGAGTGGTACAAGATGAACCATCTTAGAGAACCTATCACAAATCACCCAAATAACAGTCATCCTTTGAGAGACAGGCATATCAGAGATGAAATCCATTGAAATATGGGTCCATGGCCTCTTGGGGACAGGCAAAGGCATCAACAACCCACTAGAGCGAGAACACGATTTAGACCGGGAGCACGTCCCACAGGACTGCACAAAATTCCTGACATCACGAGACAAGGAGGGCCACCAAAAAGACCGACTCACCAGATCTATAGTACCAAAAATACCAGTATGACCAGCCAAAGCAGAGCAATGAACTTCAGACATCACTCTCTTCTTCCACTGGTCAGGAACATACAACTTTCCACTGGGACAACGCTCAGGTTTGTCCTCCTGGAACTCTTCCAGAGCACGTCGCAAATCGGGCGAGATGGCAGAAAGAACTACCCCTTCGCCTAAGGTGGTAACAGGCTTGGTCACCACAGGAGAATCAGCAAAGAAGCTCCTAGAGAGGGCGTCAGCCTTGACATTCTTAGTTCCAGGAAGAAAAGAAACCACAAAATCAAAACGTGTAAAAAACAAGGCCCACCTAGCCTGTCTAGGGTTCAAGCGCTTAGCCGACTCTAGGTAAATCAAATTCTTGGGGTCAGTGAGGACCACGACTTGATGCTTAGCTCCCTCCAACCAATGTCTCCACTCCTCAAATGCCCATTTCATGGCTAACAGTTCCCGATTCCCCACATCATGGTTACGTTCAGATGGAGAGAACTTTCGGGAAAAGAAAGCACAGGGATTCATTTTAGATGTTACAGGATCCTTTTGGGACAAAACAGCTCCTGCACCAATCTCAGAAGCATCCACCTCTACCTGGAACGGAAGTGAGACATCAGGTTGTCGCAAAACCGGGGCGGAGGTGAATCTTCGCTTCAGCTCCTGAAAGGAAGAAACAGCCTCCAGAGACCAATTTAACACATCAGCACCCTTCTTAGTCAAATCAGTCAATGGCTTGGCAATACTAGAAAATTTTGCTATAAATTTCCGATAAAAATTAGCAAAACCCAAAAACTTCTGGAGGGCCTTCAAAGAAGTGGGCTGAACCCAATCGTAAATGGCCTGTACCTTGGCCAGGTCCATTTCAATAGTTGACGGGGACAAAATAAATCCCAAAAAAGAAATCCTCTGTACTCCAAAAAGGCATTTAGATCCTTTGACATACAGGGAATTCTCCCTCAAGATCCGGAACACAGTCCGAATATGTTCCACATGAGAATCCCAATCCTTGGAGAAGATCAAAATATCATCCAGATAGATAATCAAAAATTTATCGACAAAATCTCAGAAAATATCGTTCATGAAGCACTGGAAGACAGAAGGGGCATTAGTGAGCCCAAAAGGCATCACCAGGTACTCAAAATGTCCCTCCGGAGTATTAAACGCCGTCTTCCATTCGTCCCCATGCTTAATGCGAGTAAGATTATACGCCCCCCTGAGGTCAAGCTTGGTAAACCAGCAAGCACCTTTAACTCTGGAGAATAGATCAGAAATCAGGGGTAACGGATACTGATATTTAACAGTAATTTTGTTGAGAGCACGATAATCAATACAAGGTCTTAATGATCCATCCTTTTTGGCTACAAAAAAAAACCCGGCACCTAAGGGTGACGAGGATGGTCTAATATGACCCTTCTCCAACGCCTCCTTAATATAGGATCACATAGCCTCGTGCTCGGGTACAGATAAATTGAAGAGCCGACCCTTGGGAAATTTACACCCCGGGCTCAGTTCAATTGCACAGTCATAACTCCTATGAGGAGGCAGAGACGCAGACTCATTCTCACTAAATACATCAAAAAAGTCCGCTAAATAATCAGGAACATCATGCGACTGAGGAGAGGTGGAAAACACCGGAGCCTCACTAAAGGCACACCGACAACCCCAACTCACCACAGACACAGATTTCCAATCCAAAACTGGATTATGAATTTGTAACCAGGGAAACCCAGAACAATAGTATCATGCAGATTATGTAACACCAAAAACCTGCAATTTTCTTGATGGTCTGGGGCGACCCGCATTACCACCTGGGTCCAAAACTGAGGTTTATTTTTAGCCAAAGGAGTAGCATCAATCCCCCTCAAAGGGATAGGCGTCTGCAGAGGTGTCATCGGAAATCCACAACGTTTAGCAAAATCCAAGTCCATTAGGTTTAGAGCTGCTCCTGAATCCACAAAAGCCTTGGCGGAAAATGTGGACAGGGAGCAGATCAGAGTAATATCCAGAAGAAACTTAGGTTGAACACCACCAACAGAAAACGTGTGTGCAAGGCGTTTCTCGCGTTTAGGACAGACAGAAATAATATGCGAGGCATCTCCACAGAAAAAACACAACTTATTACGCCTTCTGAACTCCTGACGCTGCTCTCTGGAAAAAACTCTATCACATTGCATAGGTTCAGACATCTGTTCAACAGGTGGCAACACCTCTCGTGCAGCTCTGCGTTCGCGCAAACGCCGATCAACCTGAATGGCTAAAGACATAGAATCGTCAAGACCAGAGGGAACAGGAAATCCCACCATAGTATCTTTTACGGCTTCTGACAACCCCTTCCGAAAGAGAGCAGCCAAGGCATTATCATTCCAGGTAGTAAGTACTGCCCACTTTCGGAATTTTTGACAGTACAATTCTGCAGAATCACGACCCTTGTTCAATGCCAGCAGGGTCTTTTCAGCCCGATCAATGGCATTAGGTTCGTCATACAACAACCCCAAGGCCTGAAAAAATGCGTTCACATTAGTCAGAATAGGATCATCTGGTTTCAAAGAAAACGCCCAATCCTGGGGATCGCCACACAGCAAAGAGATGACAATTTTAACCTGCTGCGCGGAGCTCCCTGACGAGTTAGGCTTCAAGGCAAAAAATTTACAATTATTTTTGAAATTCAAAAATTTAGACCGATCCCCAAAAAATACATCAGGTGTAGGAATCTTTGGCTCAGCAGCATGTGAATGAGCAAGGTAGGCGGAAATTCCCCGCACTTCTGCAGCGAGCTGCTCCACACGATCAGACAATTGCTTTATCTCCATTGAGAGAAAAAAAAAATTCCCCCTATGGCCTCAGAGATATAGAGGAAAAAATATACACGCCTTTTTTTTTTTTTTTGTACAATTCTTTCCTGCAATTGAGTACCCTAGGATCTGCGGTATGGCGGGTGATTCTGTTATGATTGAGTCACCGTAGGAGGCAAAGATAGAAATGCTAGCTAAGTCCAGAAAACCAGAGAAGTTGGCAGCTATTGGATTGCAGACCCCTGAACCTATCAACACAACTAGCAGTAGCCGTGGGGGGCTCCTACGATGCCCTAGGCCCCTCGATCACAGCCGGAGGACTACATAGCCTAAAGACAGAAAGGGAAATCTAAACTGCCCCAGAGCAGACCCCAAAGCAAAAGGCAGCCCCCCACATATAATGACGGTGAAGCAAGAAGAAAGAACAAAACACAGGCAGAAAGATAGACTGAGCAAAGATGGGGCCCAAGCTAGCTTAGATAGGAAAGGACAGGAAGGCTGCTGTCTGCAATCCGTGAAAAACCCTATGAAAATAAGAGCCAACAAACTGACAGTAAAAAAAACCCTGAAGACGCTAGGCTTCAAAAAAGGCTATGTCAGCACTCAGGAATATTCTGAAGACAGAGCAACAGGCAAAAGGAGATTCAGCTCACCCCAGCAGGGAATGGCAGAATCCAGAAAAGCAAGGAAAACAAAACACTAATGCAAAAAGGCAAAGCAGAAATCTTAGCTTTAGATGAGCAGGAATCAGACTGGTTTCCTAGAAGTCCACAGAGAAATCACCCGCAGGCCAGAAGGGCGTCGGCAGCCTTATATCCAGTCATTAACTCCACTCAGCCAGTCATCATCATCAGCCCCAGGTGTTTGACAATCAGGCTCACTACCTTTCTTCACCAGAAGAGGGAGTTCCTCGGGCCTCAGTAGTGAAGGGGAAAATGAACTCACAACAGTCTTCCAAGAGCAACTTCTCCCAACCGTCCAAGAGCAGTTCGGCGATCAACAATGTCTTTTTCAACATGATGGAGCACCTTGCCATAAAGCAAAGGTGATAACTAAATGGCTCAGGGAACAAAACATAGAGATTTTAGGACCATGGCCTGGAAACTCCCCAGATCTTATTCCCATTGAGAACTTGTGGTCAATCATCAAGAGACGGGTGGAGAAACAAAAACCTTCAAATTCAGACAAAATAAAAGCATTGATTTTGCAAGAATGGACTGCTATCAGTCAGGATTTGATCCAAAAGTTGATTGAGAGCATGCCAAGGAGAATTGCTGAGGTCCTGAAGAAGAAGGGTCAACACTGCAAATATTGACTTGCTGCATTAACTCCTTCTAACTGTCAATATAACCTTTTGTTACTCATAATATGATTGAAATTATATTTCTGTATGTGATAAAAACATCTGACGTTCACACATAAAAACCAGAGGCCAGCAGATCATGTGAAAATATAATATTTGTGTCATTCTCAAAACTTTTGGCCATGACTGTATATATATATATACATATATATATATATATATATATATATATATATATATATATATATATCAAAGACATATATACACATGTTAGTGCCAAATACTATTAGTCTAGTGTTGTTCTAAATTATGGACATGTATTTAATAAATAAATGATTATTTCCAGGAACAAAATGGCATGGGGTCCCCCTATAATTTATAGACCGCAACACTATACTAATTGTATTTGTCACTGATATATATATATATATATATATATATATATATATACAATATATATTTTAGATGTATAGATTATATATATACACTCACTGGCCACTTTATTAGGTACACCTGTCCAACTGTGTGTTAAGACTTAATTTCTAATCAGCCAATCACATGGCGGCAACTCAGTGCATTTAGGCATGTAGACATGGTCAAGACAATCTCCTGCAGTTCAAACCGAGCATCAGTATGGGGAAAAAAGGTGATTTGAGTGCCTTTGAACGTGGCATGATTGTTGGTGCCAGAAGGGCTGGTCTGAGAATTTCAGAAACTGCTGATCTACTGGGATTTTCACGCACAACCATCTCTAGGGTTTACAGAGAATGGTCCGAAAAAGAAAAAAAATCCAGTGAGCGGCAGTTCTGTGGCCGGAAATGCCATGTTGATGCCAGAGGTCAGAGGAGAATGGGCAGACTGGTTCGAGCTGATAGAAAGGCAACAGTGACTCAAATTGCCACCCGTTACAACCAAGGTAGGCAGAAGAGCATCTCTGAACGCACAGTGCGTCGAACTTTGAGGCAGATGGGCTACAGCAGCAGAAGACCACACTGGGTACCACTCCTCTCAGCTAAGAACAGGAAACTGAGGCTACAATTTGCACAAGCTCATCGAAATTGGACAGTAGAAGTTTGGAAAAACGTTGCCTGGTCTGATGAGTCTTGATTTCTGCTGCGACATTCGGATGGTAGGGTCAGAATTTGGCGTAAACAACATGAAAGCATGGATCCATCCTGCCTTGTATCAACGGTTCAGGCTGGTGGTGGTGGTGTCATGGTGTGGGGAATTTTTTCTGGGCACTCTTTGGGCCCCTTGGTACCAATTGAGCATCGTTGCAACGCCACAGCCTACCTGAGTATTGTTGCTGACCATGTCCATCCCTTTATGACCACAATGTACCCAACATCTGATGGCTACTTTCAGCAGGATAATGCGCCATGTCATAAAGCTCGAATCATCTCAGATTGGTTTCTTGAACATGACAATGAGTTTACTGTACTCAAATGGCCTCCTCAGTCACCAGATCTCAATCCAATAGAGCATCTTTGGGATGTGGTGGAACGGGAGATTCGCATCAGGGATGTGCAGCCGACAAATCTGCGCCAACTGTGTGATGCCATCATGTCAATATGGTCCAAAATCTCTGAGGAATGCTTCCAGCACCTTGTGGAATCTCTGCCACGAAGAATTGAGGCAGTTCTGAAGGCAAAAGGGGGTCCAACCCCTTACTAGCATGGTGTACCTAATAAAGTGGCCAGTGAGTGTATATTATATGTGTATATTATATATCCTATATATATGATATGCATGTATATATATATATATATATATATATATATATTTATATATATGTATGTGTGTGTAAAAGATTTTAGGTCCCCCGCTGCAATCCATCAGAAGGGGTTAACTGGTTTACATAGCGACCGGTGCTAATGTGACCAGCCTGCTGTAAACCACTGCCAGAATGAATTATTTCATCTCTACGCAGTCTCCCCGGCTGCCTGGAGATGAACTAATGAGCGTGAGAAAGTTTCTGAATTTTTTCCCACGCTCATCAGTTCACCTCAGGTCAGCCCGGGATGTCAGTGAGGCTGCCGTATCCCTAGATATGACATAATGGATATCAGACAAAAGAGAAAAAAGCTGGCACATTCGTGTGTGAACTTAATATGGATTTTTCATTATTAATTCCGCTATTAAAAAGTGACTTGTATTGTTTCATTATGAATGCATCTTGAATGTTTCTGGCAGTAACCCTGCCCTTAGCTGTAGAAATATCACATGTGCACATGGTAAAATTGTCATGACCTGCTTAGTTTGTGGGATTAGGTAGTTCAGAGGTTAATCTGGAAGCCTCACTCTGAGATTCTGGGAGGCTTTTTATAGCCTCATTGTGTGTTCATTCCTCATCGCTTATACTTAGACCCCTGGCCGAGTGTGTGTGACCCTAGTGTGCTTTGTGACTGTGATACTTTATGCTTGTTTGGTTTTGATCCAGTTCCGTCCCTTTTACGAGTTCTTCATGTCCCTCTTGTACTGTGCTGCTATCTCCGTGTATGACTCATTGCCTATGACCTGACTACTCTCTGATTACCCCTCTTGTACTGCGCTGCTATCTCCATGTATGACTCATTGCTTACATTCTGAAAACTCTCTGCTCATCCCTCTGGTACCGCACCGCTCTCTCCGTGTATGACCAAATGTTTGTCTGACCTGAGTTCCCCTCGCCTCTACTCCAGGATTCCTGAAGTAGAATCCTACAATCATCTCCAGCAGTGGGACGCTAAGCCACGCCCCCTGTGGTCACATGATCGTAGGTCCTTGTACTTCTTACTACCTTCAGCATCGCAGGTCCCGTCTGTCTGAACTTTCTTTGCAGTATCTGACCCCGGGCTCTCCCGCAGTGTGGGTGAGTCACCCTGCTCAGCCGTAGCAGTTCACCGGCACTGACAGGATCCTGATAAATATATTTAAAATCCTCATGAAAGAGTCACATGTAATAATAAAAAATATTTGATTCCTAAGCATTTCTAGCAAATCATGTCGATTCATCAGATTCATCAGAAATGTACAAGATGAGAATACCAGATGATGCACATTGCAGTGCAGGAGTACTCCGATGCTGTGGTCTTCTGACTCCTCTCTGTGGCTGTAAACACATGACAGCTGCAGAACCTCCAGGTGTTGCAGAACCTCATAATACACACTTCAGCTGCTGCAGAATCTAATAATACACACCTCAGCTGCTGCAGAACGTTCTAATACTGAAGCTGCTGCAGAACAGCAAAATACACACCTCAGCCACTGCAGAACACCAAAGTACACTCCCCAGCTGCTGCAAAACTTCAGAATACATAGCTCAGCTGCATATACACACTGTATTAGACATAAAGGAGGACCTCATACACATTCTGTTCAAATTGTCATGTAGTGGTACTACTAAACTCATAAACACTATGCTCTAAGTGCAAAGCATGCCAAAAATTATAAGCAGAGTCATGCATACACCCTTCAAGACACCAACTGTTGTAAGTGTAGTAGTAGACTTAATAAATTGTAGTTGTTGTACTTCTACACTCATAAAGGCTTTGTGAACAGTGCAAAGCATTCCAAAAATTACAAGCAGGGTCACCTATACACCCTTCAAGGCACCAACTGGAATGCCTTATAAAAAAATTTTAGAAAGTGTAGTTGTGGCAATTCTACACTCATAACGGCTGTGCACACAGTGCAAAGCCAGGATCAAGTTATAGGAAGGGTCATCCAGTCATCCATTGGCCTTTGAAGGCAACATCTGATGGGCATTATTAAAATATTTTAAAAGAGCAGTTGATGAACTCCTACACTCATAAAGGCTCTCCACAAAATGCAAAGGCAGAAAAAAATTATGAGGAGAGTAATAACAATAATCTATATTTTTATATAATGCTAACATATTCTGCAGCGCTTTACAGTTTGCACACATTGTCATCACTGTCCCTGAAGGGGCTCACAATCTAAATTCCCAATCAATATGTCTTTGGAATGTGGAAGGAAGCCGGAGTACCCAGAGAAAACCCACACGAACGTGAGGAGAACATACAAACTCCTTGCAGATGTTGTCCTTGGTGGGATTTGAACCCAGGACTCCAGTGCTGCAAGGCTGCAGTGCTAACCACTGAGCCACCATGCTGTAATACAGTTAACAGTTATACAGTAGTTAATACAGTTATCCATAGACTCTTGAAGGCAGCAACTTGCAAGCCTCATTAATATATTTTGAAAGGGTACTCCTATACCCATGAAGGCTTTGCACAAAGTTCAAAGCCAGGAAAAAATTATGGTCATCTAGTCAGCCCATCCATAGGAGAGATGGGATGAAGCTTGTGTGGGTACTCGTGTAGGAAAATGGACCGGGCCAGTGGTACCTCTCTCGCATCAGTTCCAGAAATATTGGGACTGTCACCATTGTTGCCGAGGGGAAAGCTTTCTGACCTGGACAGACCTTTGCAGGGAGCATGACAGATAAAAGGGGCAGTGCGCAGGAAAGCGGCAGTCTTGGTGGGAAGACTGAGTGCGCAGCAGGAGAACATTGACTCACTCTCCATGGAGCTACGCGATAATCCAGGCCCGTGCTGCAGCTCTCCAGCCAATGCGTACACAGACTGTGAGCAACCTACACTTGTATGCCCGCTCACCCTGGTCACTGAGAATCAATCCCGCACCGTTCCGCTGACTACCACCGGTGCGCAGCCTAAGCCTGACCAGGTGAATCATATGGAGCCGGGGAGCTTCACCCCCGCTTCCGCCACTGGACTGAGTCACACTTCGGTGGTACCACAGACTATTCCACAGCACGTACATCGCTCCGGTAATGCAAGTCCTCGCCTAGGAGAGCCAGGATACGCCGCTTCCATCAGGAGACTGCCTCAACTTCCTTCAGGATCAGGCCAGAGACTTCATGCCTTACTTGCGGCGCCACCGTGGGATTTCAAGCTTCCACTGCCCGGGAACCATCAGACTCATAAGGTTATCTGTTTCATAAACATTCGTTCCTATCTTTATACAATACTCAGTTTTACTTCCCTCATAATCCTTTCTCTCTGCGTGGAGTATCCCCTGTAATAAACTCTTTAACTCTTGCTCTGCCTCCTGCTCGTCACTGCATCCCGGGTACCTGCATTATTATACTTGCCTCTGTTGAGCCAGCTCCTGTTCCTCCTCCGCGGTTGTTATGTGGACAATCCCAGTAACCGTGTCGGTAAGGACACATGTGATGTTACTGCATATGTGCTTGTACAAGGAGGGGCCACCACATCAGGAGAAATAGTGGTGGCTGGAGACTGAGTACCAAGGGACCTGATTTGTACACCTGTTGCAGGCCAATTTAGATTTTTATTTCAAACCAACAAAATTGCACACAAACCTAGCTCTACAGAATATATGACAATAGTCAATTATTGAACAGCCAAATTTGTACACCTGTTGCAAGCCAATTTTTATTTTCAAACCAATGAAATTTCACACAAATCAAATTCTACAATATATATGACAATAGTCAATTTTTGAACAACCAAATTTGTACACCTATAGCAGGCTAATTTTTTATTTTCTTTCAAACCAACAAAATTTCACACAAACAAGGTGGTTTTAAAAATTTTAACCAATAATAATTTTTACGCAAAACAAGTTTAACTGTACGGATGACTAATTGAATCCAGAAAAATTATTTGAATGTAAATATTTTGGAAGTGTAGTTGATGTAGTCATACGCTGATAAACGCATTGCAATGCAAAGCCAGTACAAAATTATAATACAGCAATCCCCTTCAGGTATCTGCTTCTTCTTCTCCTTCCTTGGGAGGCTTGGGAGACTGATTCAACTTGCTAACTGGAGCCAATTTCAAGTACCTGGGCTGTAAGTAACGCAGCTTCGGGTAGTGCCAGAGCCCCCGACATGTAGAAATGGCCGATAGCTCCCTGTCTCCCCTGCAACATCGCCTGCTTCCTCATAGGAGATGGGGATCCGAAAGGACAGTACCATTTCTCAGTTGTGGTAGCCCCATCTCTAGGTTACCTTGAGGACCCTCTCACAGGCTTTTTCATTTCTTAAGAAGGGTTCATTCTGCACCCTTTCTTCTTGGATCACACTCACTGCACAGCAGCGATGTTGCCCCTCCTTGCAGCCTTCAAGGTAAGTGTTCCATCTCTACTGCCCTTTTGTTGAATGAGATGTGATGACGAGTCCCCAAATCTTCTATGGACACCCATCTCTGCTGCTGGTTATATGTAATGACTGCCCCTCAGGAATGCCAACTGTCTATACCTTGCAGCATGTGGGCCCACGAGCATTTTTCCAGCCCTGGTCCTGGCTCGCTTCCTTCTCTCTTATGACCAGCGTAGGCCCTGCAGTGTGCTCACTAGTTGCTGGATTTACAGTCTGCAGTCCAAATGAACACCAGCGGTGAAAGCTGCAGCCTGTGTTTAGGCCTCAATGGTTACTCAAAAGCGTCCTGTTTCTGGACCACAGGATACTGCCACCTCGGCTGTTGCATCAGCTTGGTCTGGCTCCTATATTCCTCGAGTCCCTCCCACGGGAGTCTCGTGGGATTCTGTCATCCTTGCTGCATTGTTACCCGCTAAGCACCTTACACTGTATGGATTACAAATTCAATCCAGAAAACATTTTTAATGCTTTTTTGGAGTGTTATATACTACTGAAATGTACCACAAAGCATTTAGTACTACAGTATATGGATGAGTAATTGAATCCAGGAACTTTTTTCAACACCACTAAAATGGAACAGAAAGCACCTTGCCAATATGGGAACCTTTTTCATTCATGGGACTCTAGGACAAGCAGTGGGTGTTTGGCACCAATTTTTCCTTCCCTTCTCTCTCTGGTGAAAATAGACAAAAAGACAGGTCAGAGATCAGAGTCAGTGATAAGCGGTCATACAGGAGCGCTTAGGAAGCAACCCAGGGGCAGACAAGGTTGTCAGGTCTCCACCGCAGGTCCTGCCAAAAACCTCCAATGGAGGATAGGAGCAATGAGAAATTGGAAACGGTCTTAGGAGCGCAGGGAAGAGACTCAGACAAGAGATGGGGTTAAACCACAACACGTTTCGATGGAGGATCCGTCTTCATCAGGTGGAATGAAGACGGATCCTCCGTCGAAACGCGTTGTGGTTTAACCCCATCTCTTGTCTGAGTCTCTTCCCTGCACTCCTAAGACCGTTTCCAATTTCTCACAGGTCAGAGATCAGAGCACAGAGGGAAGTTGTCTTTCTGTAATCTACCTGCTGAAGTCCTATGTGGAGCAAACTCATTTGTCGTCTCCCTGTGGCACTCTGATGATCTCTTCCCCCAATCTCTGGCAGTCACCATGATCGACACGAAGATATGTAAATTCCGCCATATATGGAACCATTGCCTAAATGATTAGATACCTGTCTTCAACTACAGGTATCAATATCACGCTGATATACTAAGAAAGCTTTAAAACGAATGCTTTAACCCCTTTAACCACAAAGGTGGTTTGCATGTTAATCACCAGGTCAATTTTTACATTTCTGACCACTGTCAATTTATGTGGTTATAACTCTAGAAAGCGTCAACAGATCCTGGTGATTCAGAGACTATTTTTTAATGACATACTGTCCTTCATGATAGTGGTAAAATTACTTTGATATGACGCATTTATTTGTGAAAAAAATGGAGATATGGCAAAAATGTTCATGCCCTTGAATCACAGAGATATGTCACACAAAATAATTAATAAGTAACATTTCCCACATGTCTACTTTACATCAGCACAATTTTTGAACAACATTCTTTTGTTAGGAAGCCATAAAGGTTAAAATTTGACCAACAATTTCTAATTTTCACAACAAAATTTAAAAACCATTTTTTTTAGGGACCACATCACATTTGAAGTCAATTTGAGGGATCTATATGATAGAAGATACCCAAAAGTGACACCATTCTAAAACATAAACCTTCAAGGTCCTTAAAATTACATTAAAGGAGATTATTAACCCTTCAGGTGCTTCACAGGAATTTTTGCAATATGGAAAAAAAATGAACATTTAACTTTTTTTCACAAAAATTTACTTCAGAACCATTATTTTATATACTGCTCCAAAAAATAATGGTAACACTATAACATAGGATCCTATGTTATCGTGTTCCCTTTATTTTTTGAGCAGCATATTTTGACAAGGGTAATAGGAATAAAAGGACCTTAAAATTTGTTGTGTAATTTCCCTTCAGCATGCCGATACCCCATATGAGGGAGAAAACCACTATTTGGGCGCATGGCAGACCTTGTAAAGAAAGGAACGCCATTTGACTTTTTGAATGTAATATTTCTTGGAACAATTGGCGGATGCCATGTCGCATTTGGAGCCTCTGATATGCCTAAACAGTGAAAATCCCACACTAGTGGCACCAATTTGGAAACTAGACCCTTTAGGGAACTGATCTAGATGTGTGATGAGCATAGTGAAACCTCATGTGCTTCACAGAAGTTTATAACGTTGAGCCTTAAAAATAAAAAAAATCAAATTTTCCCCACAAATACATTTTTAGCACAAATTATTGCATTTTTATAAGGGTACCAGGAGAAATTGCACCATACAATTTGTTGTGCAATTTCTCCTGAGTATGCAAATACCCAATATGAGGGAGAAAACTATTGTTTGGGTGCATGGCAGGTCTCGGAAGTGAAGGAGCGTCATTTGATTTTTTGAATATAAAATTTCATGGAATCATTAGCAGACTTCATGTCCCATTTTGAAAGCCCCTGATGTGCGTAAACAGTGGAAACCCCCCACAAGTGACCCCATTTTGGAAACTAGACCCCTCAAGAAATATATTAAGACGCATGGTGAGCACTTTGAACCCCAAGGTGCTTCAGAGAAGTTTATAGCGTTGAGCCGTGAAAATAATAAAAAATAAAATCACATTTTCATCCAACAAGAATTATATTTTACCCCCAAATTTGACATTTTCATAAGGGTAACAGGAGAAATTGCACCATTCTATTTGTTGTGCAATTTCTGCTGAGTATGCCGATACCCCATATGTAGGGGAATACAACTTTTGAGGCACACTGCAAAGCACAGAAGGCAAGGAGCGCCAGATTTTATTGTTATGGTTTGCAGGTGCCGTTACCCACTGGGAGAGCCAGAATTACTTTTTTTGGTCGCTGCAACATTGCATTAAAATGCAATAACAAGCGATCAAAAGATCATATCTGCAGCAAAATTATGTCATTAAAAACGTCAGCTCAGCGAGCAAAAAATAATCCCTCACCCAACCCAAGATCATGAAAAATGGAGACACGACGGGTATCGGAATATGGCACAATTTTTTTTTTTAGCAAACTTTGGAATTTTTTTTCACCACTTAAAGGAAACTTATCACCAGGTTTGGTCGATAGGAGTTACTTCAACTGCCTTTGAGGGCTTATCTATAGCATTCTATAAAATTCTGAAGATAAGGCCCCGATCTGACCTGCAAGAGAAGAAATAAAAGTTTTAATATATTCACCCGGGGGGCGGTCCAGTCCAATGGGTCTTGCAGGTCCTGGTCCTGCGCCTCATATCTTCTTGCGATGCCGCCCTCCTGCTTGCTTCATGGCTCCCCAGCATCACACTCCTGTGCAGTCCTACTTATCTGCCCTGTAATAAATAACCTAGACATGTTTGGTGTCTATGAATTCGTGATGACATGGAAAATCATAATGGCAGGTCAGTTTTAGCATATAGTGAACATGGTGGAAAAAAAAAAACTGTGGGATTTCACTTTTTTTGCTATTTAACCGCACTTGGAAATTTTTTTTCCCATTTTCGAGTACACAACATGTAAAAAAATAAAAAAAGCTTTGGCTCTGGGAAGAAGCGGAGCAAAAAACGAAAATGCAAAATCAAAAATACCTCTGGTTGTTAAGGGGTTAATAAAAACAATAATCTGCATTTTACTTTTCATTTGGAAAAATCTACTATTCCACTCTTAGATAATCTCCTTACTGGAGATACAGCCAGTTCTAAAATAAAATGTTGTACATATAGAAAAACCAGTATCTGCTAATGCAATCCATGTCCACAATACCCATCCAAAAATATGTGTTTAGAAACCTCTTCAGGGCATGGCATAATTGCATGTAATAGAATTTCAAAGGATAAACACACAGTTGTTAAACAGAGGATGCAAAAGAAAAGAACAATATTAAAACCAGAGATGACTAGCTTTTTCCTTTTAACTACAAGCAAAAAAAAAATAACCAATAACAAATACTAACTTTTAGTATGAAATATAGTAGTTATCAAGATAAAATTTACATTGTGATAAACACTTAACCCCTTTCTGCCATCAAACTTACTATCCCGTCCATGTGCCCTGGGACTTAATTGCTAGGGACGGGATAGTACATCATAGCGATTAGGGGCGCTCACGTGGTGAGCGCGGCTGATCGCGACCGGGTGTCAGCTGATTATCACAGCTGACACCCGGCACAATGTGTCAGGGGCGGTCACGGACCGCCCCCAACACGTTAACCCCTTGTACACAGCGATCAAACATGATCGTGGTGTACCGGGGGTTAAAGGGAAGCATCAGCAGGGAGGGGGCTCCCTCCGTGCTTCCCTGAGCCCCCACGGCAGCGCAATGTGCAGCGCTGCTGCGGGGGGCTCTTTCCCTACAGGCCCCTGGATCCAAGATGGTGACGGGGACCTTCGGGGGGCTGTAGGGAGCTGACTTCCTCTCTGACTGCAAAGCGCAGGCATGAGGAAGTCTGCAGCAGTGCCTGTGACAGATCGCTGATCTGTCACAGTGATCTGTGATGTGACAGATCAGCGATCTGTCACAGGACAGTGATGTCCCACCTGGGACAATGTAATAAAGGTAAAAAGAAAAAAAAAAGTGTAAAAATAATTTTTAAAAAATTGCTAAATAAATTAGTAAAAAAAAAAAAAAAATATTCCCCAATAAATTCATTTTTTGAAAATAAAAAAAACAATAAAAGTACACATATTTGGTATCGCCACATCCGTAACGACCCGCCCTATAAAACTGTCCCATGAGTTAAGCCCTTTAACGAACCCCTTAAAAAATAAAAAACGAAGCAAAAATAATGATTTATTTTCATACCACTGAACAAAAAGTGCAATAACGCAAAAAGACGCATATAAATATCCATGGTACCTCTGAAAACGTCAGCTTGTCCCGCAAAAAACAAGCTGCCATACAGCATCATCCGCAAAAAAATAAAAAAGTTATAGCTCACAGAATAAAGTGATGCAAAAATAATTATTTTTTATATAAAATAGTTTTCATTGCATAAAACCGACAAAACATAAAAAACGACCTAAATGAGGTATCGCTGTAACCGTACTGACCCGAAGAATAAAACCGCTTTATCAATTTTACCGTATGCGGAATGGTGTAAACGCACCCCCCCAAAAGAAATTCATGAAACGCTGGTTTCTGTTCATTCTGCGTCCCAAAAATCGGAATAAAAAGCGATCAAAAAATGTCACGTGCCTGAAAAATGGTACCAATAAAAACGTCAACTAGTCCCGCAAAAAATAAGATCTCACATGACTCAGTGGGTCAAAATACGGAAAAATTATAACTCTCAATATGTGGTGAAGCAAAAACTATTTTTACAATAAAAAGCATCTTTTAGCATGTGACAGCTGCCAAACATAAAAACCGCCATAAATAGTAAATCAAACCCCCCGTTATCACCCCCTTAGTTAGGGAAAAATAATAAAATTAAAAAAATGCATTTATTTCCATTTTCCCATTAGGGTTAGGGTTAGGGCTAGGGTTAGGGCTAAGGTTAGGGTTAGGGCTAGGGTTAGGGCTGAGATTAGGGTTAGGGGTGTGTTGGGGTTAGGGTTGGAGTTATAATTGGGGGGTTACCACTGTTTGGGTACATCAGGTGCTCTCCAAATGCAACATGGCATCTGATCTCAATTCCAGCCAATTCTGCGTTGAAAAAGTCAAAAGGTGCTCCTTCCCTTCCAAGCTCTGCCATGCGCCCAAACAGTCTTTTACCCCCACATATAGGGTATCAGCATACTCAGGACAAATTGCAAAACAACTTTTGGGGTCCAATTTCTCCTGTTACCCTTAGGAAAATAAAAAATTGGGGGCAAAAATATCATTTTTGTCGAAAAAAATGATTTTTTTATTTTCACGCCCAAGCGTTATAAACTTCTGTGAAGCACTTGGGGGTTCAAAGTTCTCACCACACATCTAGATAAGTTCCGTGGGGGTCTAGTTTCCAAAATGGGGTCACTTGTGGGGAGTTTCAATAGTTTAGGTACATCAGGGGCTCTCCAAATGCACCTGACACCCGCAGACCAATCCATCAAAGTCTGCATTCCAAAACGTCACTACTTCCCTTCCGAGCCCCGACATGTTCCCATACAGTAGTTTTCTCCCACATATGAGGTATCAGCGTACTCAGGACAAATTGGACAACAACTTTTGTGGTCCAATTTCTCCTGTTACCCTTGGGAAAATAAAAAAATTGGAGACTAATTGATCATGTTTGTGGAAAAAATATGATTTTTTTATTTTCATGCCTGGGCATTATAAACTTCTGTGAAGCCCTTGGGGGTTCAAAGTGCTCACCACACATCTAGATAAGTTCCTTAGGGGGTCTAATTTTCAAAATGGGGTCATTTGTGGGGGGTTTCCACTGTTTAGGTACATCAGGGGCTCTCCAAAAGCAACATGACACCCGCAGTCCATTCCATCAAAGTCTGCATTCCAAAACGTCACAACTTCCCTTCCGAGCCCCGACGTGTGCCCATACAGTAGTTTTCTCCCACATATGGGGTATCAGCATACTCAGGACAAATTGGACAACAACTTTTGGGGTCCAATTTCTCCTTGTACTCTTGGGAAAATAAAAAAATTGGTGACTAAATGATCATGTTTGTGGAAAAAATACGATTTTTTTATTTTCACGCCCGGGCGTTATAAACTTCTGTGAAGCACTGGGGGGTTCAAAGTGCTCACCACACATCTAGGTAAGTTCCTTGGGGGGTCTAGTTTCCAAAATGGTGTCATTTGTGTGGGGTTTCTACTGTTTTGGTACATCAGGGGCATTCCAAACGCGACATGGTGTCCAATCTCAATTCCAGCCAAAAACGTCAAATGGCGCTGCTTCCCTTCCGAGCTCTGCCATGTGCCCAAAGAGTGGTTTACCCCCACATGTGGGGTATCCGTGCACTCAGGACAAATTGCACAATATCTTTTAAGGTCCTGTTACCCTTGGAAAAATAAGAATTGAGGGTGAAAAGATCATTTGTGTGGAAAAAATATGATTTTTTAATTGTACGGCTGTATGTTATAATCTTCTGTGAAGGCCTTGGGGGGTTCAAAGTTCTCACCACACATCTAGATAAGTTCCTTGGGGGGTTTAGTTTCCAAAATGGTGTCATTTGTGGGGGGTTTCCTCTGTTTTGGTACATCAGGGGTTTTCCAATCGCGACATGGTGGCTGATCTCAATTCCAGCCAAAAACGTCAAATGGCGCTGCTTCCCTTCCGAGCTCTGCCATGCGCCCAAATAGTCATTTACACCCACATATGGGGTATCAGCGTACTCAGGACAAATTGCCCAATAACTTTTATGGTCCTGTTACCCTTGGAAAAATAAAAATTGGGGGTGAAAAGATCATTTTTGTTGAAAAATATATGATTTTTTAATTGTACCGCTGTACGTTATAAACTTCTGAGGAGCCCTTGTGGGTTCAAAGTTCTCACCACATATCTAGATAAGTTCCTTGGGGGGTCTAGTTTCCAAAATGGGGTCACTTGTAGGGGGTTTCCACTGTTTAGGTACATCAGGGGCTCTCCAAACGCGACATGGCGTCCAATCGGAATTCCAGCCAATTTTGCATTGAAAAAGACAGTGGTTCCCCCCCACATATCAGGTATCAGCGTACTCAGGACAAATTGCACAATAAATTTTGCAGTCCAACTTCTCCTGTTACCCTTGGTAAAATAAAAAAAATTGAACCTGAAGTATTTTTTTTGTGAAAAAAAGTTAAATGTTCATTTTTTTTTAAATATTCAAAAAATTCCTGTGATGCACCTAAAGGGTTAATAAACTTCTTGAATGTGGTTTTGAGCACCTTAAGGGGTGCAGTTTTTAGAATGGTGTCACTTTTGGGTATTTTCTATCATATAGACCCCTCAAAGTGGCTTCAAATGTGATGTGGTCCGTAAAAATAAAATGGCGTTGGAAAAATGAGAAATCGCTCGTCAATTTTTAACCCTTATAACTTCCTAACAAAAAAAAATTTTGGTTCCAAAATTGTGCTGATGTAAAGTAAACATGTGGAAAATGTTATTTATTAAGTTTTTTGTGTGCCATATCTCTGTGATTTAAGGGCATAAAAATTCAAATTTGGAAAATTGCGAAATTTTCAAAATTTTCGCCAAATTTCCGCCAAATAAACGCAAGATATATGAATGACATTTTAACACTAACATGAAGTACAATATGTCACGAGAAAACAATGTCAGAATCACAAGGATCCATTGAAGCGTTTCAGAGTTATAACCTCATAAAGGGACAGTGGTCAGAATTGTAAAAATTGGCCCGGTCATGAACGTGCAAACCACCCTTGGGGCTTAAGGGGTTAATAATGCTTTATAGATACCCTAATTTGCATGATATATTAAAAAGAGATGTAATTTCATAGCAATGTCTGCTCCAACTATTGGTAGTATTTTATCTGACAGTTTAACTTACAGTTTTATATCATTCTAATAGAAAATTTAATCAATTGTGCTAAATTAACAACAGTTGTTATAAATGTTTTGTTGCCCATGCAATTTATACAAATATTTAGTAAAAACTACAAATTGTACGTCTACAAGTACTAATAACAAGAAATATAAAATGAACTCCTTTGTTAATTATAGTACAAACATATCATATCTGATGGAGTATAAAATATATGAAGTCTAAGACTTGGGCGTACAACGTGACCATTTAGGGAATGCATTGGCAAACATGCAATCAATCCAGGAACATGCCACATTTCTGGCATTTTTAAACACCCTGCCCAAATTAATTAAGCTAACTTGGACAGCTGCAAAATTATTAGTATTGAACAGGTTGGAAAATCCATATGAAGGGGATGTTAGCACAAAAAAATAGCAACCAGAGAAGCATACTAGATTCTAGAATTAGATATCCAAACAAAGTAAAATGGAAAACCGATTTACTATATATTTACTAATTCAATTTAGTTTATATAATGTTTTTGCTCCTTATTTGTTTTCATATGTTTTCAGTCCCCCCTTTATTTTTTAGTTTGAAAATTGCTGTAATAATGTGCACAGGTTTAACACAGTGCTTTAATAACTCATTTCCATTTGATGGTTAAGCGGATGTGTGTCACTAACAGGGATGAGCGAACCTGAACAGTAAAGTTCGGGATTGGTACCCGAACTCTGAAACTGGTAGTCATTGTTACTGTTCGGGTTCGCCACTCTAACAAAGCTTGTTGAAAGGCTGCAGTGCAGCCAATCAACAACCTCTAATGCTGTGGGCACTTCCGGCCAAATCACAGCCTTGCTAATTATTGGCATGGCTGTAATTGGTCGGGGCATCAGTGTGACCTGTATAAAGGCAGGATCGAGTGCTGTGCTGCCATTCTGACTCCCGGTGCCATAATAACCAGACAGGCCTAAATGCATCTGCACTAATACAGGGTGCAGCAGACCCAAGTAAAATGGCAGCTGCACAGGTGCAATAATACCAAATGAAACAGCCAGCCTACAATCAGGGATTGGCCGTGTGGCACACCAGTGCAGAAAAAATAATCCGCATGTGGCAGTGTTCACACAGGGAATGCAGGGCTTCTGGTTCACAGCCTCTTAGTAACATCATATAGGGGGGCTGCCCAGTGCCAGCTAGAATGCATCCCGTGTGAACAGAGGCCACAAGTTTGCAGAACCATTTGGGCCCAACTGCACCTGAACTATAAAGTGCACAAAAACTTATCAATATGTGTAAGGTATTGGTTGATATTAAGGCCTTAATACGGAAGCTGGCAAATGGCGTCAAAGTTCCTTACACTTGCCAGTCCTACTCTAACATGAAAACCTCAAAAAGAGGATGTATTGTGGTACATTCAGAAATTCATTAGTCACCACCTTCACAAAAAGGTCTATCGCGCTACAGTTGGAAAGAGGGGGAAATTTCTTTGACCGTGCCCTCAAGGAGGGAGGTATCTTACCTCCCTCAGGAGTTAAATGTTCCACAGATAGATCCTCGAGTATTCTCAGTGCCGACTGTTCTTTTTCTGTGGGGAACAATGTATTTAAATAATCATCAAAGAAGAATCACTTAAAAAGGAGAGATCTGGCAAAGATATTCAAATCTTTGATGGCTGTGAACCTATCAAAGCCAGCCACAGGTGAGAAGGATAAACCCTTATGCAACAAGGTACAATCCGCTCGCGTGAGCATGTGACTACTAAGGTTAATTACCTTGTTATCACTGCCAGGGCCTTCTGGGGAGCGATTCTTCTTTCTCTTGTAGGGATGATAATTATGGTTTCTCATTCGCCCGTAATTCGTACCAGAGCGGGTAACAAACGAGGAGGCGGAAGCATCCGACTGTGTACTAAGAGATGATACTGAGGTGTTGGATGCGCTACGATGCATGGATGGAACATGCGTCGTTGAGTTTTTCCAATAATATATACTTTTATTTTGGTAATCCTTCAAATCTCTGTTAAATTTGGAAGTCTGTGTCTCATTAATTTTTTTCACCACCATATCAACTGCTTTTTCCATGGTTTAACCGGATGCAAGCCAATTCAACTTTTTAGAGCCTTTATTATGGTCACTCTATGTGACTG
Organism: Dendrobates tinctorius; assembly: GCF_039654945.1. NCBI lineage: Eukaryota > Metazoa > Chordata > Amphibia > Anura > Dendrobatidae > Dendrobates > Dendrobates tinctorius. The sequence continues at coordinate 39,174,012 of NW_027361711.1, forward strand.
AGTTCACACATGCGGAGAGTATTATAAATCAGACTGAGGTGGCACTCTTCATTTAATTCCACATTCGCTGTATTCATACAGTCATTTATATTAACACTAGATTATGGCCCGATGCTATCGCATCGGGAGGATGCGATAGCATCACACCTCTTGCCATGTTAACCCTCAACACACACACTCCTCAACACACACTCCTCTCACCTTTCACCATCTCCACTCACTCTTTCACTCCACATACGACCCCTTCTCTCACTCCGTCTCTCATACTCACGCCGTCATCGCCGCTGCTCCACGATCCCCGACATCTTCTTCCGCCGGCGCCATCCTGGATCCAGACGTTGTCCACGCCGGCGACATGTTCTTGCGGCGACACCATCTTGAGTATCGTGAAATCCCGCGATAGTCAAGATAGCGTCGCCGGAAGAACATGTCGCCGGCGTGGACGACGTCGGGATCCAAAATGGTGTCGGCGAAATCTCGCGAGTTTTCGCCGACGCCATTTTGGATCCCGACGTCGTCCTCGCCGGCGACATGTTCTTGCGGCGACGCCATCTTGACTATCGCGGGATTTCGCAGATCCAAAATGGCGTCGCCGCAAGAACATGTCGCCGGCGTGGGCGACATCGGGATCCAAAATGGCGTCGGCGAGATTTCGCCGACGCCATCTTTTTGGATCCCGAGTCGTCCACGCCAGCGACATGTTCTTGCGGCGACGTCATCTTGAATCTCGTGGGATTTCACGAAATCCAAGATGGCGTCGCCGCAAGAACATGTCGGCGGCCTGGAGAACGTCTGGATCCAGGATCGCGGCGGCGGAGGAAGATGTCGGGGCAGCGACGATGACGGTGTGAGTATGAGAAACGGAGTGAGAGAAAGGAACGTATGTGGAGTGAAAGAGTGAGTGGACGTGAGTGGAGGTGAAAGGTGAGAGGAGTGTGTGTTGAGGCGGTGTGGTGTGTTGAGGGTTAACATGTGCGTGTGTGTGGTGACGTCACCGGTTACAACTGGACGGAAGTTGTTACAACCGGAAGCTGCTTAGGGCATTTATTATTATAGATGATGAGGAAGAAGCCGTCTGTTGTTGGCGGTGATGGCGTGTAGAGGCTTCTTCAGCCAATGTAATAGATTTAGAGTTAGGAGATTCGTGTGTGAGACGACGGCGTTTATAAGCCTTAATCTTGTCAAGTCGATGGTGTTTTTCCTCAGGAGTCTCATTAGCACGGCGTTGTTTTTGTCGTAGTGCTAAAGCTGCTTTCCTTTCACTGGCATTGGCATACTGTGCATCGGTATTGAATGGTGGTATTGATAGGGCAGAAACAGATTGCTGATTAGTTATGTCAGTGTACGGCGTATGGGATGAAATGTAGCAGTAAATTGTTCCACATGCTGATGTGGAAGCATCCTGTTGTGAGTCTAATAATAATGATGAGGAAGAGGCCGTCTGTTGTCGGCGGTGACGGCGTGCAGAGGCTTCTTCAGCCAATCTTATGGATTTAGAGTTAGGGGATTCGTGTGTGAGGCGACGGCGTTTATAAGCCTTAATATTCTCAAGGCGATGGTGTTTTTCCTCAGGAGTCTCATTAGCACGGCGTTGTTTTTGTCGTAGTGCTAAAGCTGCTTTACTTTCACTGGCATTGGCATACTTTTTGTTATGACTCATGTTGGCACAGGTAAAGGAGTCTATTTGGCAGTTATCTGGCAGTGAAGAAGGCGTCCTGGAGTATTGTAGAGTAAACAGATACTAATTGACCCTGTAATTGCCCAGCAGTAGTTATGAAGTGGTAGTGGCAAATTGGCCCTGTAGTTAGACACCGGGAGAGGAGCAAGGCAGCAGTAGTTATGGCGGTAGAGGCAAATTGGCCCTGTAATTAGACACCGGCAGAGGAGCAAGGCAGCAGTAGTTATGGCGGTAGAGGCAAATTGGCCCTGTAATTAGACACCGGCAGAGGAGCAAGGCAGCAGTAGTTATGGCGGTAGAGGCAAATTGGCCCTGTAATTAGACACAGGCAGAGGAGCAAGGCAGCAGTAGTTATGGCGGTATAGGCAAATTGGCCCTGTAATTAGACACCAGCAGAGGAGCAATGCAGCAGTAGTTATGGCGGTAGAGGCAAATTGATCCTGTAATTAGACACCGGCAGAGGAGCAAGGCAGCAGTAGTTATGGCGGTAGAGGCAAATTGATCCTGTAATTAGACACCAGCAGAGGAGCAAGGCATCAGTAGTTATGGCGGTATTGGCAAATTGGCCCTGTAATTAGACACCAGCAGAGGAGCAATGCAGCAGTAGTTATGGCGGTAGAGGCAAATTGATCCTGTAATTAGACACCGGCAGAGGAGCAAGGCAGCAGTAGTTATGGCGGTAGAGGCAAATTAGCCCTGTAATTAGACACCGGCAGAGGAGCAAGGCAGCAGTAGTTATGGCGGTAGAGGCAAATTGATCCTGTAATTAGACACCGGCAGAGGAGCAATGCAGCAGTAGTTATGGCGGTAGAGGCAAATTAGCCCTGTAATTAGACACCGGCAGAGGAGCAAGGCAGCAGTAGTTATGGCGGTAGAGGCAAATTGGCCCTGTAATTAGACACCGGCAGAGGAGCAATGCAGCAGTAGTTATGGCGGTATAGGCAAATTGGCCCTGTAATTAGACACCGGCAGAGGAGCAAGGCAGCAGTAGTTATGGCGGTAGAGGCAAATTAGCCCTGTAATTAGACACCGGCAGAGGAGCAATGCAGCAGTAGTTATGGCGGTATAGGCAAATTAGCCCTGTAATTAGACACCGGCAGAGGAGCAATGCAGCAGTAGTTATGGCGGTATAGGCAAATTGGCCCTGTAATTAGACACCGGCAGAGGAGCAAGGCAGCAGTAGTTATGGCGGTATAGGCAAATTAGCCCTGTAATTAGACACCGGCAGAGGAGCAAGGCAGCAGTAGTTATGGCGGTAGAGGCAAATTAGCCCTGTAATTAGACACCGGCAGAGTAGCAAGGTAGCAATAGTTATGGCAGTATAGGCAAATTGGCCCTGTAATTAGACACCGGCAGTAAACAGGCATAGGACCAAGGCAGCAGTAGTTATGTTGGTACAGGCAATGCCAAGCATCCGCACAGCAAGTCGGCGTGAAGTAAATGACGCAATTTCACGAATGCAAGATGGCGTCGGTGAAATCTCGCGAGATTTCGCCGACGTCGTTAAGGCTGTGTGCACACGCTGCGGATTAGGTGCGGATTCATCCGCGCGGATTTTGTAAAATCCGCAGGTGAAACCGCAGGTCAAAAGACCTGCGGTTTTACCTGCGGATTGCTCTGCGGTTTTGCCCTGCGGTTTTTCATCTCCTCAATAGAGGAGATGGCAAACCGCAGGAGAATCCGCAGAAAGAATTGACATGTCAATTCTTTCTGCGGATTGAAAACCGCAGATAATCCGCGCGGAAAATTCCGCACCGTCTGCACTGCGGTTTTTGATTCCCATAGGGAATCATGGTACTGTACACCGCAGCAAAAACTGCTGCGGGTCCGCAGCGGCCAAAACCGCTGCGGAACCGCAGCAAAATCCGCAGCATGTGCACACAGCCTCACACCTCTTGCCATGTTAACCCTCAACACACCACACCGCCTCAACACACACTCCTCTCACCTTTCACCTCCACTCATGTCCACTCACTCTTTCACTCCACATACGTTCCTTTCTCTCACTCCGTTTCTCATACTCACACCGTCACCGTCGCTGCCCCGACATCTTCCTCCGCCGCCGCGATCCAGGATCCAGACGTTCTCCAGGCCGCCGACATGTTCTTGCGGGACGCCATCTTGGATTTCGTGAAGTCCCGCGATATTCAAGATGGCGTCGCCGCAACAACATGTCGCTGGCATAGGCGACATCGGGATCCAAAATGGCGTCGGCGTAATCTCGCGAGATTTCGCCGACGCCATCTTTTTGGATCCCGATGTCGGCGGCCTGGAGAACGTCTGGATCCTGGATCGCGGCGGCGGAGGAAGATGTCGGGGCAGTGACGATAACGGTGTGAGTATGAGAAACGGAGTGAGAGAAAGGAACGTATGTGGAGTGAAAGAGTGAGTGGACATGAGTGGAGGTGAAAGGTGAGAGGAGTGTGTGTTGAGGCGGTGTGGTGTGTTGAGGGTTAACGTGCGTGTGTGTGTGGTGACGTCACCGGTTACAACTGGACGGAAGTTGTTACAACCGGAAGCTGGTTAGGGCATTTATTATTATAGATTGTATTGTGCGATTTTTGTCAGGTCCAGGTGTGTCTTTTTTGCACTGTTGCACCTTGTTGTCCCCTGCACATGCTCCCCCATGTTCCCTGCTCTGTCCATGTTTTCTAATAAAATAATCTTTGTTTATAATTTGGATCTGGATTTCGTGATTTGTGTGGTTCTCCACACCTCTCCTCTATGTTGTATAACGACGGATCCTCAGTTGTCCCCCTTTTAAACAGCATGTATTTACGGATATTCAATTTTAGGACGCTGTTACATACCTTTGCTGTAATATTATGATGAAAATGAGTAGAGATGAGCGAACCCAAACTGTAAAGTTCGGGGTTTGCTCTGGTCACCTACCATCTGGTGCTGAACTCCGAACATGGACTTTTTCCGGAAGTCTATTCTATTGTTGGTGTTTGGATGCCGAATAAAGTTTGTTGAAAGGCTGCAGCACAGTCAATCAACTAGCTTTTAGGCTGTGGGAACTTCTGGAGTCATCACAATCAAATTTTGGTATGGCTGTGATTGGTCAGCATACCACGTGACCCTGCCTGTATAAACACCGGATCACAGGTGGTGCAGGTGCAGCCATTCTGCTCTGATTAGTGTAGGAACATTACAGAGTTCAAGTGAGTGTACTCTGCCAAAAAGCCTCTGTGTGTACTCTGCAAAACAGCCTCTGTGAAGGTACTTTGCAAAACACTCTTTTTTTTTATTTGAATAGGCCCAAAACTTTGGGAATGGAAAATAGAATGAACAAAATGCGATGGAATAAAACAATGGGTGAGTGCAGCTGGTATACTTCTCTATTCAGCCAAAAGTACGGACAAGTCCTGTGGGATCCACGCCTGATTAATTTTAATGAATATATGCTTGCCCACATTGGCTGTGGACAGGCAGGTGCCTTTCTGTGATCAAACTCCCTGACTTGTTAACCACACCTTCCAACAATACACTTGCTGCAGGCAAGCCAATACCTCCAAGGTGTGAAGGGCAAACTCAGGCCTCCAATTTCCTAATCCTCCTCCTACTCATCATCCTTCAAAACTGTCCCCTAGCTGGACAATTGTGAATCTGGCCGCTGTGAGGGCTGGAACCAACCCTGTGAGCCACGTGTGAGCGACTTGCCTGATAATGGTAGAAATAGTCCCTGTTCCTCCTCCTCTTCCTCCTGTGCCACCACCACATCAATCATCTCCTCAAGCATTTTTTCAAGGAGGTATAGAAGTGGGTAGTATGCTGACCAGATGAGGAGGCGGTGAAGGAAACGGAGGAGGAGAAAGCAATATGGACAGAGAAATATCATTAAAAAAATCTATCCATCCTTGTTGGTGGTATAACATGTGCCAAAATGCTTTATGCTTAAATTTACCCCGTGGGCAGTTAGGGAGATATTATTTTCCTAACTGTACTTACTGGTTTATGTATCAGTGGTTATGTGGACCTTGCCACTCATGGCATTGCACAGTTGGCAGTGCACACCTAATTTTCTCTGTAACATGCTAGTTCAGGGCAGGGATGGCCCGCCTGGAAAAGTAGTGACGGCTGGGATCCACGTATTGTGGTTCCCGTGATCCCAACGTATTGTTACCTCTTTATAAATTACTTTTGAGTGGGAAGAAGAGACTGAGACAGAAGAGTCCGAGACCGCAGCAGAAGATGGAGCAAGAGGAGGCTCAGATCTTTCCTAGTTTTTCAGGTATGTACTCCACTGCAGCTCATACTTTGCATTCAGATGCCTCATTATTCAGGTGGTGCTCAGGTCAAGGACATTTATGCCTCTCTTCAGATTCTGCTGCAACAGCATGCAAACCACCTGTGTCTTGTCAGGGAGCTCATTTGAGCTGACTTTGGTGTGCTCAGTTAGTTAGCACGGTGGGCAGCAGCAGCTGACGTACTGACTAGGGGCCAGCCGTTGTGTTTTAGCACCCTGCTCCCTCTTTTGCTGTGCAGCTGTGGCAGCGTGACCACCACCTCTTCTTCTGAAATGCCCATGTCACTTGGTTTGCCTTGACACCATGTGGGGTCTAGGACCTCCTCATCCCCAATCACACCATCATCCATCATATCATCGCACCTTTTCAGTTTGTCCTTAACTCTGCTGCCCGACTAATAAACCTCTCTCCTTGATTCTCCACTATGTAAATCCATTCATTGGCTCATAATTCCACAATGTATGCATTTCAATCTTCTAACACTGATTTTCAAACCCAGCCACAATCTATCTCCCCCATATATCTTTAAACTCATCTCCTGATATCTCTCACCACTTAATCTCCGCTCATACCAAGACCACCTATTCTCCTCCACAATCCTATATTCCTCATCCAATTGCCTGCAAGAGTTCTCCCGAGTATCCCCTATTCTCTGGATTTCTGTTCCCCTATTTGTCTGGTTATCCCCGAACCCAATGAGCCCGAACATACAACAGGTCCCCTCATCACTAGTCACTAATTAGCATGACTCTTATGTGTGTATTATAAACCTTTTCCTGCATTCACTGTGAAATATCTTTAGTCATGACCAAAGAATCATTTAACAATATTGGTTTGAAATGTGTAGAATCATAAGGCTACCCTTTTCTCCATGGATGTTTTTTTTATCATATTTTAATCTTATGAAGTAAAGGATTCAGATTTTTTTTTTTTATCTTCAAAGGTGAGTCCTAGAACTTCCTTTTTTCCTCAACAAATTTGACTGTGAACAAGACCAGTGCTTATTCTTATGGTGCCCTCCTTCATTAACAAAAACCAGCAGATGAAATTACCTGTATTCTACTCATATCCTTATATCCTTATTCAAATGGTGAGAGGAGACTTCACTGTAGAGCTCTAAAAATTTACATAGATCGCACCAATGAAGCAAAGAAGTCAGAGTATCTTTTCTTCCTTTGGTATAAACAAAGGCCAGAAAGTGCAAAGCTTCCTTATCCATATAGAGGTGTTTCTCGCAAAATTAGTATATCATCAAAAAGTTAATTTATTTCAGTTCTTCAATACAAAAAGTGAAACTCATATACTATATAGAGTCATTACAGAGTGATCTATTTCAAGTGTTTATTGCTGTTAATGTTGATGATTATGGTTTACAGCCAATGAAAACCCAAAGTCATTATCTCAGTAAATTAGAATAATTAACAAAAAAACACCTGCAAAGGCTTCCTAAGCGGTTAAAAAGGTCCTTTAGTCTGTTTCAGTAGGCTTCACAATCATGGGGAAGACTGCTGACTTGACAGATGTCCAGAAGGCAGTCATTGACACACTCTACAAGGAGGGTAAGCCACAAAAGCTCATTGTTAAAGAAGCTGTCTGTTCACAGAGTGCTGTATCCAAGCATATTAATGGGAAGCTGAGTGGAAAGTAAATGTGTGGTAGAAAAAGGTGAACAAGCAACTGGGATAACCTCAGCCTTGAAAGGATTGTTCAGAAAAGGCCATTCAAAAATTTGGGGGAAATTCACAAGGAGTGCACTGCTGCTGGAGTCATTACTTCAAGAGCCACCACACACATACGTACCCAGTACAAGAGCTACAAGTGTTGCATTCCCTGTGTTAAGCCACTCATGACCAATAGACAATGCCAGAAGCATCTTACCTGGGCCAAGGAGAAAAAGAACTGGGCTGTTGCTCAGTGGTTCAAGGTGTTCTTAGCAGATGAAAGTAAATTTTGCATTTCATTTGGAAATCAAAGTCCCAGAGTCTGGAGGAAGAGTGGAGAGACACACAATCCAAGCTGCTTGAGGTCTACTGTGAAGTTTCCACAATCGGTGAAGGTTTCGGGAGCCATGTCATCTGCTGGTGTAGGTCCATTGTGTTTTATCAAGAACAAAGTCAGTGCAGCCGTCTACCAGGAAATTTTAGAGCACTTCATGCTTTCCTCTGCCGACAAGCTTTTGGGAGATGGAAATTTCTTTCTCCAGCAGGACTTGACACCTGTCCACACTTCCAAAAATACTAATACCTGGTTTAAAAACAACATTATCACTGTGCTGGATTGGCCAGCAAACTCGCCTGATGATAACCACATAGAGAATCTATGGGGTATTGTCAAGAGGAAAATGAGAGACACCAGACCCAACAATGCAGACGAGCAGAAGGCTGCTATCAAAGCAACCTGGGCTTCCATAACCCCTCAGCAGTGCCACAGGCTGATCGCCTCCATGTCACGCCGCATTGATGCAGTAATTAATGCTAAAGGGACCCCGACCAAGTGTTGAGTGCATTTACTGACCATACATTTCAGTAGGCCAACATTTCAGATTTTGAAATCATTTTTGAAGCTGGTGTTATAAAGTATTCTAATTTACTGAGTTAATAACCTTTTGGGTTTTCATTGGATGTAAGACATAATCGTCAGCATTAACAGAAATAAACACGTGAAATAGATAACTCTGTTTGTTATGACTCTATATAATATAAGAGTTTCACTTTTTGTATTGAAGAACTCAAATAAATTAACTTTTTAATGATATTCTCATTTTGTGAAAAGCACCTGTAGATAACTAAAATGATCCCTCGCTGCTGTGAGCAAGCGGGTGTCCAGGTACCACAGGCCTTGCACATCATTCAACCAGAGCCATATCCATTTAATTGACAGAGTTGAAATGCATACCATATGAGTATTTCTGCTAAATGACCTCTTGGATCTCCTCTCACATTTTTGGCTGAGTATCAGAAGCTTTAGAGAATTAGCCTTTGGCAAAACTAACCAACATAAAATGGTTAATAGCTAAATCTTATTTGTACTTCTGCTGAAGTACAAGGAAAGTGAAATTTCTTACTATAATTTTTTTCTTTTAGTCCAAAGCAATAGCATAACTTTCTCTCCCAATATTGTTAATGTTAGATGGTGCAAATAGAGGGGGAGATATTTGGGCACCACTGATAGACAGAAAGGTGTTCACGCTATGTGGATGATATTTGCAAGATTTATCGTTGCGATACAAAGAGTGATATTTGTGGTAAAAAAATCACCAACATAAATTACCAGTCTATGAATGTGAAGGTATGCTCACACACTTTGAGTTATATGACTGTCATATTACAGGGCACGCAAAGTACTTCAGAATAGATTTTATTTTAAATTAGCACACCACAAATAAAAGACTGCTTACCACAACTGTAGGAACTGCTAAACCTCCACGACCACAGTGCCCCACCTGTAGAGACAGAAACTCTGATATCATGGTTGTCACATTCTTGCTGTAATTTTGAAAAAACTAAACAGCGCTTCATATGTTGCAGCTCTACTAGTCCTCTCATTGATGAAATCCTGCTTTGTACTGAAGTCCTCGTTATTTACGACATCTAGCTTTCTACCCCCCCACCACTGATTGTTAGCCAGTTCTAACTATTGAGAAGACTGGCAGAAAAAACAGTGTTATGTATTTCAAAACTACAACACAAAGTCAAATAAGTAAAACATCACTGGAATCTGGTCTCCATCTTTATTTTATGATGGTCATAGATTGGGAAGTATAAACCTGGTGACATATCACCATTAAACTAAAATAAAACTGTTTCACGGTCAACATACAGATAATATTTACAAATTTACAAATGCAAAAAAACCCCTTAAAGACTGTATTAAAATATGCCATTTATATTACAGCATATACTTAATAAAAGGGAATAATGCACTAAATACTAAAATCACATGACGTAATTGGGTAAGGCTAACTAATGGGATATCAACTCTCACCAGTATTGTTTCCTATTTAAAATCCTATTAAATCTTGTGGTCCAGGGTTCAAAACCCAACAAGAGCGACATAAGCTTTGAGTTTGTATGTTCTCCCCGTGTTTGCGTGCAACTCATCCAGGTACTCCGGTTTCTTCCCACACTTCAAATGCATACTGGTAAGGAATCTAGTTTATGAGGCCCAATGGGGACAGTGTCGATAATCTCTGTAAGGCTGTGTGCCCACGTTGCGTATTTTAAGCTTTTCCGCGGCGATTTTAAACACGCGATTCTGCCGCGGAAACACTTAAGAAAAGCATTCCATGCAATCCTAATTGATTCCGCACATGTTGTGCCAATGGTGCATTTTTTACCGCTGCGGAATTGCTTAGCGGTAAAAAAACGCAGCATGTTCATTAATTTTGTGATTCCGCATACCTTCAAATTGTATTGCCAAAAACGCATGGGAAAACGCTTGACAAATGCTTAAAAAAGCGTGTCAAAAACCACATGCGTTTTCACGGGAAGAGGGTGTGCGTTTCCGCTCAGGAATATTCTGCTTCAAAAACGCTACGTGGACACATAACCTAAAGCGCTGTGAAATTAATGGCACTATATACCGGTAACTGAGTAAAATAAATCAGTAAAATAATCTAAATAAATCCCAGTTTAATTGCAATATTTAATGTTGTTATATTATGCAGCTGAAGTCCAATAGTATATTGAATGAATAGCTACAGTATACAGTGGGTACGGAAAGTATTCATACCCCTTTACATTTTTCACTCTTTGTTCCATTGCAGCCATTTGGTAAATGCAAAAAAAGGTCATTTTTTTCTCATTAATGTACACTCTGCACCCCATCTTGACTGAAAGAAAACAGAAATGTAGACATTTTTCAAATTTATTAAAAAGAAAAACTGAAATATCACATGTTCTTACGTATTCAGACCCTTTGCTCAGACACTCATATTTAAGTCACATGCTGTCCATTTTCATGTGATCCTCCTTGAGATGGTTCTACTCCTTCCTTGGAGTCCAGCTGTGTTTAATTAAACTGTTAGGACATGATTTGTAAAGGCACACACCTGTCTATATAAGACCTCACTGCTCACAGTACATGTCAGACCAAATGAGAATCATGAGGTCAAAGGAACTGGCCAACGAGCTCAGAGACAGATTTGTGGCAAGGCACATATCTGGCCAAGGCTACAAAAGAATTTCTGCAGTACTCAATGTTCTTTAGAGCACAGTGGCCTCCATAATCCTTAAATGGAAGAAGTTTGGGACCACCAGAAGTCTTCCTAGACCTGGCTGTCCAGCCAAACTGAGCAATTGTGGAAAAAAAAATTTTGGTGAGAGAGGTAAAGAAGAACCCCAAGATCACTGTGGCTGAACTCCACAGATGCAGTTGGGAAATGGGAGAAAGTTGCACAAAGTCAACTATCATTGCAGCCCTCCACCAGTTGGGCGTTTGTGGCAGAGTGGCCCAACAGAAACCTCTCCTCAATGAACGGCATATGAAAGCCCACGTAGAGTTTGCCAAAAAACACATGAAGGCCTCCCAGACTATGAGAAATAAGAATCTCTGGTCTGATGAGACGAAGATAGAACTTTTTGGTGATAATTCAAAGCGGTATGTGTGGCGAAAACCAGGTACTGCTCATCACCTGCGCAATACAATCCCAACAGTGAAAAATGGTGATGGCAGCATCATGCTATGGGGGTGTTTTTCATCTGCAGGGACAGGACGACTGGTTTTAATTGAAGGAAACATGAATGCGGCCAAGTACATAGATATCCTGGATGAAAACCTCTTCCAGAGTGCTCTGGACTTCAGACTTGGCCGAAGGTTCACCTTCCAACAAGATAATGACCCTAAGCACACAGCTAAAATAAGAAAGGAGTGGCTTCAGAACAACTCTGTGACAAATCTTGGTTGGCCCAGCCAGAGCCCTGACCTAAACCCAATTGAGCATCTCTGGAGAGATCTGAAAATGGCTGTCAACAAGCGCTCACCATCCAACCTGATGGAACTGGAGAGGATCTGCAAGGGAGAATGGCAGAGGATCCCCAAATCCAGGTGTGAAAAACTCGTTGCATCATTCCCAAAAAGACTCATGGCTGTACTAGCTCAAAAGGGTGCTTCTACTCAGTACTGAGTAAAGGGTCTGAATACTTATGACCAAGTGATATTTCATTTTTTTTAATAAATTTGCCAACATTTCTATATTTCTGTTTTTTTTCAGACAAAAGGGGTGCAGAGTGTACATTAATGAGAAAAAAATGAGCTTTTTTGAATTTATCATATGGCTGCAATGAAACAAAGGGTGAAAAATGTAAAGGTGTCTGAATACTTTCTGTACCCACTGTATTACGTGTAAGATATCCTCGCATATGTTAGCTCTAAAAATTGTCAGCCATTAGCCTTCCCAACATGTTTCACCACACTGATATCATCAGGAGAATGAGGCTTATAATAAGCTGATCCACAATTAGACAAGTCCTTTAAAGCAGGGTTCCCCAACTCCAGTCCTCAAGGCCCACCAACAGATCATGTTTTCAGGATTTCCTTAGTATTGCTCAGGTGATAATTGCTTCAGCTGTGCAATACAAAGGAAATCCTGAAAGCATGATCTGTTGGTGGGCCTTGAGGACTGGAGTTGGGGAACCCTGCTTTAAAGGTTTGGTTATGATATCAGCCAGAATGCCAGCCAAGCGAAATAGTCCTTACAATTCCCAATTAACTGGTCAACTAAATTGATAACGGATACAATAACCAAACCTTTAAAAGACCCGGATGATTGGGAATCAGTTTATTATAAGTCTCATTCCCCTGATGATGTCAGTGTGGTGAAACATGTCAGTGAGTCTAATAGCGGACATTTTTTAGAGTTAGCACATGCAAGTGTATGCCTTCATAGCTATTCACTTAACCCCTTAACCCCGGAGGTATTTTTGAATGCGGCGATACCTAATAAGTGTATGTGTGATTTTTTTTATTGTTTTTTATTTTGAATGGGGCGAATGGGTAGTGATTTGAAATTTTATATTTTTTTTAATATTTTTTAAAACTTTTTTGTACTTTTGGCATGCTTCAATTGTCTCCATGGGAGATGAGAAGCTGCTATAATCCGAATGGCTCTGCTACAGACAGGCAATGATCAGATCGCCTGTATGTAGCAGAGTTACTCACTTGCCCGGTGGTCAGCACTCATAGAAATCCAGCATTGACCACCTTAGAGGTCTACTGGAGACCTCTAGTTGTCATGCCAACTCATCGGTGACCAGCGATCATGTGATGGGGTCACCGATGGGCGGGATTTCCGGTGCGCTTGCTTAGAGATTGGCAGCAACATTAGCGATTAGCGATTCCACCCCATGGCTGATAGAGGCACATGTCAGCTGTTCAAAACAGCTGACATGTGCTGGAAAAGATGTGGGCTCAGTGCCGGAGCCCACAACAAAGGGAGGGAGTCCGACATCTGTGTACTATTACGCCTGAATTCAGAAAGGGGCTAATATACTGTTAGACTGCAGCTGCACAATATAGCAATAGCAAATAATACAATTCCACTAGGATTTATTTAGATAAGAATCAATACTGCTGAGAGCTGATATCCCATTAGTTAACCATACCCAATCATGTTATTTTTGTATTTAGTGCATTATTCCCTTTTATAAAGCATAGATATTTTCATACAGTCTTTAAGGGTTTTTCTGCCTTTGGCAATTTGTAAATATAAGATCGCCTTTAAGACACTTCTGCTCTGATCACAAGTGTTCAATGTGGAGATAAATATAAAATTAAGCTATCTCTTGTGAAATATTCTTTTGAAGTACAATGTAGAAGGCAGTATAAATTTTATCTGAATTTAATATAAGCCTTCCATTTCAGACACTATTTACAAGAAACCAGATAATATTGGGAAGTCTGAAATATACTTCATTATCTGACAGTATACCATTGTTAGATAAAACCGGCACTATCTCCACTTTCCCTACTTCAGGTCTGTTCAGAGACTGCCGTCTCTCATTAGTTCCTACTGTACAAGCATTTTAAGATCTTCATGATTTACAGAAGCTATTAACTATAATAAATTGAATGTATGAAAGAGAGCTTATGATGAATACAAAGGTATTAGGGTTCTGTTTAGAACAGAGGAAGATGAGAAGGTTAATAAAGGGGTTATTAAAGTTTATGGCTGATGTAATTTATTAAAAGTAAAAAGTTTTTTAAATTAAAAGGCTTAAAAGCAGTTCAGAGTCTGTCTTTCTCTAGGGTAGTTGAGAAACAGTTGCGGAACTCGGTGCTATGAAAATAAAAAGGGGATCTGGGACTGCAGCCAAAACCAACTTCTTAGATACCTAATAAAGTCATGACCATATTCCCACTTTCCTTGATCCCCTTTGTCCTAACTCTCCCCTAGTTTCTTACCTGTTGTCTTGTGGTATGCATCTGTAGGGAAGGTGACCTGACGGACGGACGGACTAGTCAGAGTGAAGAAAGATAGGTTTGCACAGTGTAGGTAGGAGTCAGTGATTACAGTGGGGAAACAACTAGGAAAGTGTAGTGGACGTGCAGTACCTTGGGATGACCATTAGATGGCAGGGAGGAGTGTGAGCATAGGACTTTTCAGCAGCTTAGGGCATTAGAAGCCGTTGGTCATGGGGGGCATGGTGACAGTTAGAGTGACAGTTTCAAGGAACCGGGAGAGTTATAAATACTGAGGGAGGGTTCCAGAAGGTTCCAGTCCCCAGGGGGAGCTCAAGTGACAGGAGGACTACGACAGTCTGTGCACTCTGAGGAGAATCCAGACCAGGGGGACTGAGGAGAGAGAACGTCAGGGGGGTGGTCCTGACAGGAAAGGACCGCAGTTGAGACGAGGTACTGGGTGTAAGACACCGTATGTGACACGACGACTGAGCAGTAGAAGCGCTGTTGGTTAATGGGCCTAAGGCGGCCACAGTGACGGAACTGTCAGGAGCGTCGACAGTAAAGGAGGGGACGGTGTGTGCAGACACGTCTCCAGTGTACGGTGTGAGAAGCGGCTCTGGAAACGGAGGGCCGCGAGGTGTGCCGTCAGTCGGACGGCAAGTGAAGAAATAAACTTGGACCTGTTGCACCCAGAATCTGCCTCCATCGTGTCTCTGTTGTCATCTCTGCGCGGTAAGAAGTGGGACCACCCCCTATCCCCCCCCAGCTCGGCACCCCACCACCGACACTACATTTGGCGTAGTCGGCAGGATAGACGCCGCTAATACATCATCTTCTGCGGCAGGCCTGCCTCAAAGACTGGAAAAGGACTTGGACTACTCTGTTTGGATTACAATTACCTGTGGATTACAAATGACCTACCTGTGGAATACAAATGGGAAGCGCTGTGGCGGATCTGTGTGGCCAGCAGAGGATCCGGGGCGGTACCAGGTACTGTGCAGTATGGTGGTGTTGCTTCAGCGCAGAGGAGAGGTCCGGGTGTTTGCAGTCATGTTGAATGGACTGGGACCCCCTCCAACGTATCACAAAAGGAAGCAGTATGTGCCTGGAGATCGACGCTTCCATATATTGGACCCTGACAGGAGGGTGGAGAGGCCTGCCGACACCTCACCTCACAGAGGGAGTGGCACAGAAGAAAAACTTGGCTGCGGCTGTCTGATGCCATTCGAGTGCTGCCCAACGGACGGTATGAGACTCTGCAGGTGTCGGGGCATCGGCCGCCTAGAGTGGCAGTGGCGGCAGGGGATGGAGCTGTGCCAGAAGTCGCCCTCAGAGCCACGGGAGAGCAGCGGGATGCTGAGCTGGGGAGCGGAGCCTGAGCGGAGTCAGCGAGAACGGCCGCCACCAATACCAGCAGAGGACTTCTAGCGGAGCCCCCGAGTTTGGGGGAAAGACCCGCCGGACAGTGGAGCGAGGGACGGAGGCTGCGGGTGAAGCCGCGTATTGATGTGATGGAGGCCGCAGCGCCGGGGAAGGTGAGAGTACCCCCGGCACCACCAGTGCCTCCGCCAGCAGCCCTCATCATTCCGCCGCAGCACGCTGCCCCCTGCACACCGGAAGGCCTGGGTACATCGGGCCCAGTGGTGTATGCAGAGTTGTGCGAGGCCCCTGCTCAAGTCCCTGAGGTACCCCGCCTGGAGCCGCCAGTGCGGAAGTCATCCAAAGAAGACGCTGCTGCGTTCCCCCTGCTGATAGCAGCTGCGTCGTTGGAACCGGCCGTTACTCCGGCTCCATTGGAAGTAGTGGATGCGGCCTGTCCTGAGGCCGCGGTTATGCCGCTGCTGAAGTCGACTGCGGCCGACTTAGTGGGCCTTGTGATTCCAGCCTCCAAGGACCCGGTTGTCCCCATTTGCCACCTGGCCCCAGCGGCTGTTGAGCCGCAAAAATCATCGGCCGCCTCTGATCCACGTCCTTCCTCGGTTAAGTCCCGCCCACCGGACTCCAGGGCTCATGCCGGACCCTCTGTTTGGGTCGCAGGAGTTATAGAGAAGAAGAGGGCCAGGGGGCAGGAAGTCTGGAACCTGCTCCATGAGAGGGGAGAGGCTGGCATGGCGGCTGCACGACCTCCGGGACGGCTCGTTTATACTATCTTGCAGAAAGGGACACTTCTTGCATCCTGGGAGCTCCACGGTTGTGGGGTCCCATACTACTGACCACCGAAAGGAGGATTGAGCTGTCAGGAGTTCGTTGCACCGTTGTGCAGGTCAAAAGGACAGTTCGTGGTCAGCTTTTAAAAAAAAAAGAAATGTTTATCTGTGATTTTTTATGTCTGTTTTTCTATGTTCCTCTTACAGGATAGATTGTGTTTACTTTTTAGACTGACAGAGCGCGGGATACTTAGAAGAGAGGGAGTGTCCATGTCCAAGGAAGGGAGGAGGAAAGTAGACATGCAATGTTATGTTATATTTTGGTTTTAAAAGCAAGAAAAAAAAAAATTATAAAAATGGGTACTTGTGCTATTATAAAGTTGTTTAATGTATAATATGCCAAAGTAAATGCAACAGGTCCGGGTAAGGGAAGGTCTGCGGGACCAAAGGAAAGTGTGAGATCCGGTAGGGATCTAAGAGTTGAGGAGGTCTGGGAGACCGGGACGCCGACCATGACATGTAATTGAAAGAAGGAAAATGAGTTGGAAGACGTGAGAAAGACAGCCGTCCTAGGTCAGGTCCCCAACACCACGGACACCCCTGAAGAAGGAAAGGCGGGCGCCGGCAATGATCTGGTAGGTGAGTGGCCTCGATCATGGCGTACCGGATAGTGAAAGGTAACAGTAGGGGAGAGTAGGGGAAAGATACACGCCGTAGAGAGAATACGGGTGTACCTTGCCCAATTTGAAAGACGTTGTCATGTGGCGTGCGCGCTGGTGAGTAGCAGTAGGCTGCTCAGAGCATAGTGCTCCCAGTATGGTTCGGCCCCCGCAGATAGTGGGTTTGGCTCAACTTCTGGTCCGACAACAGAATGTAGGTGTAGATTCAGAACGACGAAGGCAGGGATGACGATTGTCGAGGACGACAATGGACAAAGGAAGGGGGAGTGTAGGGAAGGTGACCTGACGGACGGACGGACTAGTCAGAGTGAAGAAAGATAGGTTTGCACAGTGTAGGTAGGAGTCAGTGATTACAGTGGGGAAACAACTAGGAAAGTGTAGTGGACGTGCAGTACCTTGGGATGACCATTAGATGGCAGGGAGGAGTGTGAGCATAGGACTTTACAGCAGCTTAGGGCTTTAGAAACCGTTGGTCATGGGGGGCGTGGTGACAGTTAGAGTGACAGTTTCAAGGAACCGGGAGAGTTATAAATACTGAGGGAGGGTTCCAGAAGGTTCCAGTCCCCAGGGGGAGCTCAAGTGACAGGAGGACTACGACAGTCTGTGCACTCTGAGGAGAATCCAGACCAGGGGGACTGAGGAGAGAGAATGTCAGGGGGGTGGTCCTGACAGGAAAGGACCGCAGTTGAGACGAGGTACTGGGTGTAAGACACCATATGTGACACGACGACTGAGCAGTAGAAGCGCTGTTGGTTAATGGGCCTAAGGCGGCCACAGTGACGGAACTGTCAGGAGCGTCGACAGTAAAGGAGGGGCGGTGTGTGCAGACACGTCTCCAGTGTACGGTGTGAGAAGCGGCTCTGGAAACGGAGGGCCGCGAGGTGTGCCGTCAGTCGGACGGCAAGTGAAGAAATAAACTTGGACCTGTTGCACCCAGAATCTGCCTCCATCGTGTCTCTGTTGTCATCTCTGCGCGGTAAGAAGTGGGACCACCCCCTACCCCCCCCCAGCTCGGCACCCCACCACCGACACTACACATCTTCAATTCTCCCTTCTTCTTTTATTTTACTCTTTGTATGAAACATTGAATTGTACATAATAATTGCCATTTAAAACCTGCATGTACCTGCTTGTTGTACTTGAGTTTATATTATACTTGTAGAATTTCAATAAAAATGAGTTATAAAAGAAATAAAAAGGGGTTGAACCGCTGTTATGATAGTGTAGCAACTCATTCGGGAAAATAGGTAACACACTAAAAACTGTGCCCGCCCTTGTCAATTTCTGTACAGACTAGAGATCCTGACCCCACAGTTCCATGTGGTTCCTGCATGAGCTGAGAAAGCCCTAGCCACAGACTAGACTATGGCAACTCGGATCTATGCTGCTTGAAAGACCATCACGCGCGACACATTCTTGCAAGAGAACTGGAGGGCAGAGCAAAGTGTAAATTACCTACAGATGAGAAAGTGTGCTGAAATAGAGAGAAATCCCAGAGTGAGTAGATGAAACTCCGAAATAGAAAATAAAGTATTAACCCCATAACGACTGCCGATACGCCTTTTAACGGTGCCGGTTAAGGGCACTTATCCCTCAGCGCCGCTTTTTAACGGCGCTGAGAAACAAGTGGATAGCGACCCCCAGAGTCGGAAAATCTCCAGGGTCTCAGCTACCAGCTGTATGGAAAAACTACTGTTTGGGTACACGGCAGGGCTTGGAAGGGAAGGAGCACAGTTTGACTTTTTGAATGCAAAATTGGCTGGAATCAAGAGTGGACCGCATGTCGCGTTTGGAGAGCCCCTGATGTGAAACCATCCTCAAGTGACCCCATTTTGAAAGCTAGACCCACCAAGGAATGTATTTAGATGTGTGGTGAGCACTTTGAACCTGCAGGTGCTTCCCAGAAGTTTATAATGTTGAACTGTGAAAATGAAAAAAAGTATATATTTCTCACAAAAATGTTGTTTTAGCCCCATTTTTTCATTTTCACAAGGAGAATAGGAGAAAATGGACCCCTAAATTTGTTTTGAATAGTTTTTTTTTTAGCAATTTCTGCTGAGTACACAGATACTCCATATGTGGGGTAAAACTACTATTGAAGCACAGTACAAAGCTCAGAATGGAAGAAGTGCCATATTGGAGTTCAGATTTTGCTGAAATGGTTTGAGGGTGCCATGTCACATTGGCAGAGCCCCTAAGGTGCTTGAACAGCAGAAACCCCCCAAAAGTGACCTCATTTTACAAATTATATCCATCTAGGGGTGCAGTGATCACATTGACACCACATGTGCCTCACATAATTTTATACCATTGGAGTTGAAGAAAGAATAATTACATTTTTACCACTAAAATGTTCTTTTAGTCCCAAATCTTTTAATTTTTCTAGGGGCTAGCAGGAAATAGTAGACCTCAGTTTGTTGTAAAAATTTCTCCTTAGTGTGCAAATACTCTACGTGTAATCAGGAAATACTTTTCAGGTACAGTGCAAATCTCAGAAGGGAAGAAGCTCCATATTAAAGTGCAGATTTTACTGTTATGGTTTGCAGGTGCCAACTGCGAGAGTCCCTGAGTTACCAAAAAAGCAAAAAAAAACATAAGTGACCCCATTTTACAAACTACACCTCTCAATGAATTCATCTAGGAAGGCAGTGATCATATTGACACAACGAGTGTGTCACAGAATTTTATACCATTGGGCAATGAAGAAAAGAAATGTTGCTTTAGCCCCAGATTTTACATTTTGATATTTGTCCCACAATTTCTGCTGAATGTAGAAATATTTGGCTGTATACTATTGCGTTGGTCATATGGCGAGGCTCGAGAAACATGGAACGCTAATTGTCACCTGGAGTGCATATTTTCCTAGAATAGTTTTCAGGCTCCATATACAGAGCCCCTAAGTGTTAGAAGAGCAAAATCCCTCCCTTAAATGACCCCATTTTGGAAACTATACCCATGGGTGTTTCCCATAAACAAGCAGTGGATGTTGCTGATTGTAAATTGCAAAATTCCATTGTAGTGCCCAGTATTTTGTAGACCACAGTACGTTATCATGCCCAGTACGTTGTAGCTCCTAGCTCATGCTTCTGGAGACACTCATCTGTAAATTTGGCGGGCTCTCATGAATACAGAAATGACAAATAAATGGACACTAAATGTGGTTTAGGCACACTGGGGCTCAGAAGAGAGTGGGGCAATTGGATTTAGGAGAGCAGAATTTACTGAATTTCTTTTGGGGTCGAGGAGCCATAGTGCTTTTCCAGAGCCTTTGTACTACCAATAACATAAAATCCCTCTACATTTTCATAAACAGATGACAGACCAGAGTGGGGACTTGTTTTTTTGTGGATTGATTTGAAGGTTTTGTTGGGAACATTTTACATTAGAGTTTGGATCATTTATACTGCTCCCTATGCAGAGCACTAACTTTGGGATTTGTGAGTGATGTGAGTCAGATGAAACCCCCAATAGATCCATTCACTACGAGGCAGCAGAGTTCCTCTGAAGTGCACACAACTGTGATGGACAACCCTTTTAGGCTAGTTTCACACTTGCTTTTTTTTGCAGCGCGTTTTTCCCGCAAAAAAACGCATTGAAAAAACGCATACATAAGCATACAACTGCTGCGTTTTTTTCAAGCATTTTTATGAGCATGCATGAAAAAAACGCAGCGTTTTTATGCGTTTGTATGCGTTTTTAGTGCGTTTTTACCGCGTTTGCGTTTTTTTCCAACATTTTTAGGTGGCCCCTCACACTACCCAAACCATGACTTTACTAACCCTAACCCTGACCCTAACCCTAACCCTAACCCTGACCCTAACCCTAACCCTAACC